>NC_133335.1:241093220-241186798 GCF_042186555.1 Aquarana catesbeiana
TATTTTTTAGGAAGAGCAAACTTTGCTTATAATGTCTATCAAATGCTATCCAATACTAAAATATCAGCTTTAGGTTACCTAGACCAGTGGTTCTCAACCCTGTCCTCAAGTGCCCCCCTAACAGGCCATGTTTTGGGAATTTCTCTTGGATAAAATAGCTGTCCAAAATACCAAGTCATTGACTCTGATTTAAAGCACATGTGCAAGATAAAGGACAACCTGCAAACATGGCCTGTTGGGGGTACTTGAGGACGGGGTTGAGCACCACTGACCTATGTGTGGCTACGTGTTAACTCCACAGTCAGTTCCCTCTTTACCCATTTGATAACAAAGAAAGTACGCGCTCGATTCACAATGTTCTACAGTAAATTTGATCTACTGGCTGGTTTTTATTGTTTCTTGTATCTTTGGTACCTACTCACTTTGCATTGTCATTAGAGAAATGTGAAGTAATCTAGAATTCTCCTATGAAAGGTCTGACTTTTTTTTTTTGGTCCTTAGGTGATTCTTAGAAACTTCAAGTCACAATGTCTCAGAGAGTGGGGCAGGATGACCCCGAGCGATACCTCTTCGTGGACCGCGATGTGGTCTACAATCCAGCCACTCAAGCTGACTGGACCGCCAAGAAGCTGGTGTGGGTGCCATCGGAGCGGCATGGGTTCGAGGCGGCCAGCATCAAGGAGGAAAAAGGAGACGAGGTGGTGGTGGAGCTAGCCGAGAATGGCAAGAAGGCCATGGTCAACAAAGATGACATCCAGAAGATGAACCCACCAAAATTCTCCAAAGTGGAAGACATGGCGGAACTGACATGTCTTAACGAGGCTTCTGTGTTACATAATCTAAAGGACAGATACTACTCTGGGCTCATCTATGTAAGTATTTGTATTTATCTTTGATCATTGTTCAATGTTCCTCCTATATATGCTGCATAGACATGCTTGTCTGAACCAGTGGAAGTGACTTCATTGTTTGTGCTATATGATGTCCAGGACAGGCCGGTGTCTTGCCGAATAAGTTCCTTCGGCGGATAGGTTCCCCCCCCCTGTCCTGCGCAGGCGCAGCGCCTGCGCAGTACGTACTACTGTCGGCCGCCGGAGATAAGCCGAAGCTCAAACGCTTCAATCAGCTGTACACGGCGCCTGCGCTCTGGGTCCAGGTTCCTTCCCCACTATCCAAGTGGACCTAGAGGGGGAATCTAAAAGTGCCGAGCGCAGCGAGGCTGTGCCCGAAGCGTGGCGAGCGAAGCGAGCCCGCGAGGGGCCCTCTTACAGGCACCGTGTACAGCTGACTTTCAGCTGTTCCGCTTCAGCTATTTCCGCCGGCTTCTACTGCGCATGCGCAGTAGAGGGGGGGAACTAATCCGCCGAGCGGAACTTTCTCGGCAGAACACCGGCAAACGGTGAATGGTAATCAACCTCCTGACCAGTTTGAGAGATGATCTAATCTTGTATGGTCATCAGAAGTTCTTAGACTGTCTTGTCAGGAATGTGAAGGGTCTCGGTGATGTCACTGGTCTCTAGTGATTGGATAGGCTGTGTTCTCATGAATATGAAGGGTCTCGGTGATGTCACTGGTCTCTAGTCATTGGATAGGCTGTGTTCTCATGAATATGAAGGGTCTCGGTGATGTCACTGGTCTCTAGTGATTGGATAGGCTGTGTTCTCATGAATATGAAGGGTCTCGGTGATGTCACTGGTCTCTAGTGATTGGATAGGCTGTGTTCTCATGAATATGAAGGATCTCGGTGATGTCACTGGTCTCTAGTGATCAGATAGGCTGTGTTCTCATGAATATGAAGGGTCTCGGTGATGTCACTGGTCTCTAGTGATCAGATAGGCTGTGTTCTCATGAATATGAAGGGTCTCAGTGATGTCACTGGTCTCTAGTGATGGATAGGCTGTGTTCTCATGAATATGAAGGGTCTCGGTGATGTCACTGGTCTCTAGTGATGGATAGGCTGTGATCTCATTAATATGAAGGGTCTCGGTGATGTCAATGAATATGAAGGATTCCAGCCTATAATGTACCCCCGGTGCCATGTAATGTGTCACCCTCATAGTGTTCTTTTTCCTTATGGTATTAGTTGGCTGACATTCCTATTAAAGAAGGTAATCACACGGCAGATGGAATTCTTCATTACCCACAGCTTCCTTTTTTAGGCACGGAGGAAATGGCATTTTTAATTTCCAGACTTAGATTTCGACCATGTAAATATTTGCAGTTGGGGGTCAGGGCATAAAACAAACACATATTCCTCGAATTTGGACTTCGTGCATTTCAGCAGTTTAACCCGTTCCCAGCTAGAGAGGTGCTTTGGAGTTCATTGGTTATCCTGCAGCGGCTGGAGATCCCGTTATTGGCTTGAAGGAGATGGTGGAACTTGGCAGTCCTTAAAGCTTCTGACTGATACGGCCACCCGGCCTCCCCTTTCAATTACTCTGAAAAATGATTCTGAAAAGCAGTTGTTGGGAAGTCGGGCCCTATACTCATTTCTTCCCGTTTTTATAGGATTTCATGTATTTTGCAAAAATGTATTTGAAAGAGAACCCGTCACCAACTTAAAACTGCAGGTAAAGCACAGAAATCGAGTATTTTAAAGCTGAACTTCAAAGAAAACAAATTACCCTTGTAGTGTGGTTCCCCCCAGCATTCAATGCTTGTATATGTCCAGGGCAGTGGTCTCTAAATTGTGGTCTGGGGGCCGGATGTGGCCCTTTGCATGCTTTTATCTGACCATTTGGGCACTGTTCCATCAGCTGAGGCCAAGGATGCCAATGATGGGGCATTGTTCATGCTGGTCGCACATTTGCCCCCTAAGGCCTAAAGGACAGCAAACTGGCCCTTTGTTTAGAAAATTTGGAGACTCTTGGTCTAGGCTACCAGTAAGGACGTACAGTGGGGACGGAAAGTATTCAGACCCCATTAAATTTTTCACTCTTTGTTATATTGCAGCCATTTGCTAAAATCATTTAAAGTTCATTTTTTTTCCTCATTAATGTACACACAGCCCCCCATATTGTACACACAGCACCCAATATTGTACACACAGCCCCCCATATTGTACACACAGCCCCCCATATTGTACACACAGCCCCCATATTGTACACACAGCACCCCATATTGTACACACAGCACCCCATATTGTACACACAGCGCCCCATATTGTACACACAGCGCCCCATATTGTACACACAGCGCCCCATATTGTACACACAGCGCCCCATATTGTACACACAGCACCCAATATTGTACACACAGCGCCCCATATTGTACACACAGCGCCCCATATTGTACACACAGCGCCCCATATTGTACACACAGCGCCCCATATTGTACACACAGCCCCCCATATTGTACACACAGCCCCCCATATTGTACACACAGCACTCCATATTGACAGAAAAACACAGAATTGTTGACATTTTTGCAGATTTATTAAAAAAAGAAAAACTGAAATATCACATGGTCCTAAGTATTCAGACCCTTTGCTCAGTATTTAGTAGAAGCCCCTTTTGATGAGTCTTTTTGGGAAAGATGCAACAAGTTTTTCACACCTGGATTTGGGGATCCTCTGCCATTCCTCCTTGCAGAGCCTCTCCAGTTCTGTCAGGTTGGATGGTAAACGTTGGTGGACAGCCATTTTTAGGTCTCTTCTGAGATGCTCAATTGGGTTTAACCTCCTGGCGGGATGATTATTTTGTGTTTTAGGTGCTGAAAGTGGTACAATTATTTTGCATGGAAATTTGGCGTTTTATATTGTAGGCTTGTAATTCTTAACAATAACACACTTAAATCTGTCCAAACAAGAGTCTAGTAGACATCCCGGGTATGATGAAGTTTGAAACACAAAAACATAAATTATAATATAATAAATATAAATAATTAAAAAAAATAATATAATAATAATAAAATAAATTTCCCCACGATTCACTATCGCTCAGTTCTGCAAGTGTTCTAATTTACTATCGCTGTTTTCTAGCTGGTCTAAAGCCACTTTTGACGTAAAGGGACACTTTTCGGTTGCTATGGACAATCTCCAGTTTCCAGGCAGAAAGAACAGTATATATAATATAAAACTGCATGCAGGGCATGGGCCAGAGCACTGGGGACAAAAGGGATGTGAAATAATTTCATACAGTACTGTAATCTGTAAGATTACAGTATTGTATGTGTTATGGTTTTGTACATTTTTTTTGAATTTGCCGCCAGGCTCCGGCCCCCGTGTGTCGCGACGCTCGCAGGGAATGGAGCCTGGCACGGAGAGGCTTCGGAGGAGACAGAGCCCGCAGACACAGCGGGGGACATGGCAGGATCCTGGGGACAAGGTAAGTAACACCGCACCAGGATCCTGAGATGTAATCCCGAGTGTGGCTCGGGGTTACCGCTAATGGGACTGAAATTTAACCCCGAGCCACACTCGGGAAAACTGCCAGGGAGGTTGCTGGGCCATTCAAGAACAGTCACGGAGTTGTTGTGAAGCCACTCCTTCGTTATTTTAGCTGTGTGCTTAGGGTCATTGTCTTGTTGGAAGGTAAACCTTCGGCCCAGTCTGAGGTCCTGAGCACTCTGGAGAAGGTTTTCGTCCAGGATATCCCTGTACTTGGCCGCATTCATCTTTCCCTCGTTTGCAACCAGTCGTCCTGTCCCTGCAGCTGAATAACACCCCCAGAGCATGATGCTGCCACCACCATGCTTCACTGTTGGGACTGTATTGGACAGGTGATGAGCAGGGCCTGGTTTTCTCCACACTTACCGCTTAGAATTAAGGCCAAAAAGTTCTATCTTGGTCTCATCAGACCAGAGAATCTTATTTCTCACCATCTTGGAGTCCTTCAGGTGTTTTTTAGCAAACTCCATGCGGCTTTCATGTGTCTTGCACTGAGGAGAGGCTTCCGTCGGGCCACTCTGCCATAAAGCCCCGACTGGTGGAGGGCTGTAGTGATGGTTGACTTTCTACAACTTTCTCCCATCTCCCGACTGCATCTCTGGAGCTCAGTCACAGTGATCTTTGGGTTCTTCTTTACCTCTCTCACCTTTCTCCCCCGATAGCTCAGTTTGGCCGGACGGCCAGCTCTAGGAAGGGTTCTGGTCGTCCCAAACATCTTCCATTTAAGGATTATGGAGGCCACTGTGCTCTTAGGAACCTTAAGTGCAGCAGGAATTTGTTTGTAACCTTGGCCAGATCTGTGCCTTGCCACAATTCTGTCTCTGAGCTCTTCAGGCAGTTCCTTTGACCTCATGATTCTCATTTGCTCTGACATGCACTGTGAGCTGTAAGGTCTTATATAGACGGGTGTGTGGCTTTCCTAATCAAGTCCAATCAGTATAATCAAACACAGCTGGACTCAAATGAAGGTGTAGAACCATCTCAAGGATGATCAGAAGAAATGGACAGCACCTGAGTTATATATATGAGTGTCACAGCAAAGGGTCTGAATACTTAGGACCATGTGATATTTCAGTTTTTCTTTTTTTATAATTTATCTGCAAAAATATAAATTCTGTGTTTTTTTTGTCAATATGGGATGCTGTGTGTACAATATGGGGGGCTGTGTGTACAATATGGGGGGCTGTGTGTACAATATGGGGGGCTGTGTGTACAATATGGGGCGCTGTGTGTACAATATGGGAGGCTGTGTGTACAATATGGGGCGCTGTGTGTACAATATGGGGCGCTGTGTGTACAATATGGGGCGCTGTGTGTACAATATGGGGCGCTGTGTGTACAATATGGGGCGCTGTGTGTACAATATGGGGCGCTGTGTGTACAATATGGGGCGCTGTGTGTACAATATGGGGCGCTGTGTGCACAATATGGGGCGCTGTGTATATAATATGGGGGGCTGTGTGTACATTAATGAGGAAAAAAATGAACTTAAATGATTTTAGCAAATGGCTGCAATATAACAAAGAGTGAAAAATTTAAGGGATCTGAATACTTTCCGTCCCCACTGTATGTGCATAATCCCTTGTTCTTACAGGCTCCCTCTATGGTAATATCAGACACAACCGCCTTTTTTCTAAGGCTTTCCAGCGGTTCCAGTTCCACTCTGAGGTCACCAAGTACAAAACAGGACTAATTCTTTATTTATTTTATTATTTATTTCAGGTACTTATATAGCGCCATCAATTTACGCAGCGCTTTACATATACATTGTACATTCACATCAGTCCCTACCCTCAAGGAGCTTACAATCTAAGGTCCCTAACTCACATTCATACATACTAGGGACAATTTAGACAGGATCCAATTAACCTCCCAGCATGTCTTTGGAGTGTGGAGGAAACCGGAGTACCCGGAGGAAACCCGCACAGGGAGAACATGCAAACTCCAGGCAGGTAGTGTGGTGGCTGGGATTCTTACCATACCAGAGGCCCCCCAGTCATACAGCCCCCCCCCCCCACCCCAATCATGCAGTCCTCTCCTCACATCAGAGCCCCTACCCTTTTTTTGGCTCCAGCAGCGAAGGCCAATAGATGGAGGAGGACTTCTGACTGCTCTTGAATGTTGGGAGCGACCCTGTATGCTGCCTGCACTCTTGCCATGGTGATCCGGCCGCCATCACCATAGCAACGAATGGCGCCTTGTCCCCTGGTCCTACTAGAGCATCATGGGTTGTGTTGGTGCTGGTGGCCTGGACTTCCCACACCATGGCAACTCACAACACTAATGCCAATGTATGTAGCTTTTCAGGGAGACCCAGATGGCACCCCACGGGGCCACATCATCCTAATTGAGAAACTCTGCCATAGAGTGACACCTCTGAGCCTGCTGGGTCTGCTGACATCTCTTCCAAGATGGTGACACCCAGCAGAAGCCTTTTGGGCTTTTGGATATCAGCCCAAGGAATGCTAATATTGGTAAAGAACATGAATAAACTATGTTCCGTGAATATATAATCTTACGGGAAGATGTTGAAATGAATGGTCTGGTGACAGGGGGGTCTCTGTTAAGGAAATTTGTCATAAGATTATTATGAACTATGTAGGATAACAGTTCTGCCCCCCCCCCCCCCCCCAAAAGTGTTCCGGGTCTAATACTTGGAGTCACTTGTCTGGTGTATATATGGGGAGTTCTAACTTCATACATTAGTCGTAAGTTATCCCGAAAGCTTGTATCTTTAAAGCTGAACTTTGTGTAAGGTAAATCGGCGACCTTGGGTGTTCTGAAAGACGCCTATAAATAGAATGTATTATCATTATTTCCTCCCTTGTGGTGGGGATGCCTAAGCACTGCAAGGGTTAAACGCTCATTTATATCTAGCCGCTTTAAGACCCGGCCTTTTTCTAACATTTGTTTAAAAATCACTATTTTTTTTGCTAGAAAATTACTTAGAACCCCTAAACATATATATATATATATATATATATATATATATATATATATTACATTCAAGTGTATTTTTTCAAAATAAATCTGCGTTTGAAAGACCACTGCGCGACATCAAATATTGCAATGACCACCATTTTATTCTCTAGGGTCAATGATATATATAAATTATAATTTTTTTTAAAATGTATTTAAATATTATTATTATGCTAAAAAATATGTATGTATGTGTATATATATTTTTTTTTAGCATTGACCCTAGAGAATAAAATGGCGGTCGTTGCAATATTTGATGTCATGCAGTATTTGCGCCGCGGTCTTTTCAAACGCAGATTTATTTTGAAAAAATACACTTGAATGTATTAAAAAGAACAACACCGTAAATTTATCCCAATTGTTTTGTATAATACGAAAGATGATGTTCCGCCGAGTAAATAGATACCCAACACGTCACGGTTTAAAATTGCATACGGTCGTGGAATGGCGAGAAACTATGGTATTTTTAAAATCTCCATAGGCAACGCTTTAATTTTTTTTTTTTTTTTTTTTTTTTTTTTTACAGGTTACCTGTTTAGAGTTACAGAGGAGATCTAGTGCTAGAATTATTGCTCTCGCTCTAACGATCTCGGCGATACCTCACATGTGTGGTTTGAACACCGTTTACATATATAGGGGCGCGACTTGCTCTGTGCTCGAGCATGGAAGGATGGGGCGCTTAAAATTTTTTAATCATTTTATTTTACTTTTTATTTTATTTTTTACACTGTTGCTTAAATTTTTTTTTTTTTATCACTTTTTATTCCTATCACAAGAAATGTAAACATCCCTTGTAATAGAAATAAGCATGACAGCTCCTCTTTATTGAGAGACCCCAAATTTCTCCTTTTACCTTTTTTGCAAGCAAAAAAAAAAAAAAGAAAAAAAAAAAGTAATTTGACTTTAAGAAGGGGGGGGGGGGGAATCCCCCTTAAAGGGGTTGTAAACCCTCATTTTAAAAAAACAAAAAAAACCAAAACCTGTCATACTTGCCTCCACTGTGCAGTTCGTTTTGCAGAGAGTGGCCCCGGTCTTCCTGTTCCCTGAGCGGCGCTGGTGGCTCCTCCCCCGCATCGAGTGTCCACATTGGAGAAGCGCCGCGTCATTGGATTTGATTGACAGCAGCGGGAGCCAATGGCTGTGCTGCTATCAATCTGTCCAATCGGATGTGCTCGTTCCTGGCCGGAGAAAGATCGTGGTCAGGTAAGTAAAACGGGGGCTTGGGGGGGGCTGCAGCAGGTTTTTCACCTTCATGCATGGAATGCAAACCATGAGGGTTTACAACCCCTTTAAGCCTGAGAGACGGAAGTGACATCAGATATCGCTCCAGTCCTCCAAGGGCATAGAGCTGAGTGGGGGCAATCTTGCCCTCACCCGACTTCCTGCCTAGGCATCTGAAGGAACGGATCGGCTCTGGGCTTACCGACTGCTCGGGTAAGCTCGGAGACGACTGGGAAGCGGCGGGAGGGCACGTTGACTGACACGGCACAGTACTAGAAAACAATCAACATCAATGCTGCTCCATATTTCTCCTTAGAGAAGTGTCCTTTAGGTCAGTGGTCTCCAAACTACGGCCCGGGGGCCAGATGTGGCCCTGTGCATGCTTTTATCCGGCCCTTGGGGCACTATTTTCATCCTCTAATACCAACAATTGGGCATAATCCCCCCCTCCCCCCACTGATACCTATCAAATGGCAGAATTCCCTCCAATGACACCATTGATGGGGCACAATTCCTCCCAATGACCCCATTGATGGGCACATTTCCTCCCAATGACCCCATTGATGGGCACATTTCCTCCCGATGACACAGTTGATGGGGGCACGTTTCCTCCCGATGACACAGTTGATGGGGGCACGTTTCCTCCCGATGACACAGTTGATGGGGGCACGTTGCCTCCCGATGACACAGTTGATGGGGGCACGTTGCCTCCCGATGACACAGTTGATGGGGGCACGTTGCCTCCCGATGACACAGTTGATGGGGGCACGTTGCCTCCCGATGACACAGTTGATGGGGGCACGTTGCCTCCCGATGACACAGTTGATGGGGGCACGTTGCCTCCCGATGACACAGTTGATGGGGGCACGTTGCCTCCCGATGACACAGTTGATGGGGGCACGTTGCCTCCCGATGACACAGTTGATGGGGGCACGTTGCCTCCCGATGACACCGTTGATGGGGGCACGTTGCCTCCCGATGACACCGTTGATGGGGGCACGTTGCCTCCCGATGACACCGTTGATGGGGGCACGTTGCCTCCCGATGACACCGTTGATGGGGGCACGTTGCCTCCCGATGACACCGTTGATGGGGGCACGTTGCCTCCCGATGACACCGTTGATGGGGGCACGTTTCCTCCCGATGACACCGTTGATGGGGGCACGTTTCCTCCCGATGACACCATTGATGGGGCATAGTTACTTTATTCCCACTGGCGTTTGGACCTTTTCTACTCCTAATGCCCACAGTTTCCCTCCCCTTTAAGTCTGGAGCGCAGTAAACTGGCCCTTTGTTTAGAAAGTCTAGGGACCCCTGCTTTAGGTCATTCCTTAGGAGTTTAGGTTGTAGGAGATGTGACAAGAACAAAGGTTATTCTGGAGCTGAGGGGCTGATGCAAAGCACCAGTTGCACCTTCTGGTTTCGTTTGGGTTTCTTGGTTCTTCTTTCTCTTCAGCCCAGCTTGACCCCCTTGTCTTATTTGCTCCAGATCGCCAGGTGCCCTTTAATTCTACTTGTGCATCCGAGATCCTTCTGGAATCTTGAATCAGAGCCGCCTTCAGGTCTGTAGACGGGAGCCAAGATCCCAGCTGCAGCTCGATAAACAACACATGCGTTTGACCTCTTGGCTTGAAGAGGTTCTCGCTGATGATTGATGGCCACCATGGCTGGAGCCTAAGCCAATCTTCCATAGTGTGCCGAGATAAGGATTGAGCATGTGCAGAGCTGGCAGTCTAGGTCCACGTCCAACCATGAGTTAATTATGTGGTGCGCCTCGTGTCATTCTGTATGAGTGTGGTTGCCTATATCTTAAAGGTGGGCCATTCATTTCTTTACAGACTCGGAGTAGTTGGTGCTCAGTGGGCTGTGTATTCCGGGACACTTTGATCCTTCTCTGCATGGTCTTCTCAGGAGGAGGCAGCTGTAAATCTCTGGCCATGTAGGAGAGATGACCTCTAATAGATCTGGGACTGTAGAGAATAATTTATCAAAGAGCTTCTCTTCAGTCTTCTCCTGGACTGAAATGGCTTCCTCTGATTTTCACTGCACACTGTGAGCTTCTCACAATGTGCATCAGAAGCCGCAGCAAGTCAGATAAGAGCCCCGCCTTATTTCCTGGCTGGAGCACCTCCCAGCATCATCTAGATCAGAGGTGCCCAACCTCTTGAAGAGCGAGGGCCATCGGACGCGGGCCACAATGAGCAGAGCGGACAGATGACAGGTCTATGCCCACTACACCTATGCAGAGCAGACATGGACACAACCCGCTCTACTCTTCAGGCCCTCTGATCCCATCCACCCAGAAGTTAGGGGATGGATGACCTGCCTTCTGTTTCTGTCCCCCAGGGCGGGTATGGCTGGCGCCTGTGTCTGTCCCCCAGGGCGGGTATGGCTGGCGCCTGTGTCTGTCCCCCAGGGCGGGTATGGCTGGCGCCTGTGTCTGTCCCCCAGAGCGGGTATGGCTGGCGCTTGTGTCTGTCCCCCAGAGCGGGTATGGCTGGCGCTTGTGTCTGTCCCCCAGAGCGGGTATGGCTGGCGCTTGTGTCTGTCCCCCAGAGCGGGTATGGCTGGCGCTTGTGTCTGTCCCCCAGAGCGGGTATGGCTGGCGCTTGTGTCTGTCCCCCAGAGCGGGTATGGCTGGCGCTTGTGTCTGTCCCCCAGAGCGGGTATGGCTGGCGCTTGTGTCTGTCCCCCAGGGCGGGTATGGCTGGCGCTTGTGTCTGTCCCCCAGGGCGGGTATGGCTGGCGCCTGTGTCTGTCCCCCAGGGCGGTTATGGCTGGCGCCTGTGTCTGTCCCCCAGGCGGGTATGGCTGGCGCCTGTGTCTGTCCCCCAGGCGGGTATGGCTGGTGCCTGTGTCTGTCCCCCAGGCGGGTATGGCTGGCGCCTGTGTCTGTCCCCCAGGCGGGTATGGCTGGCGCCTGTGTCTGTCCCCCAGGCGGGTATGGCTGGCGCCTGTGTCTGTCCCCCAGGCGGGTATGGCTGGCGCCTGTGTCTGTCCCCCAGGCGGGTATGGCTGGTGCCTGTGTCTATCCCCCAGGCGGGTATGGCTGGCGCTTGTGTCTGTCCCCCAGGGCGGGTATGGCTGGCGCCTGTGTCTGTTCCCCAGGGCGGGTATGGCTGGCGCCTGTGTCTGTCCCTCAGGCGGGTATGGCTGGCGCCTGTGTCTGTCCCTCAGGCGGGTATGGCTGGCGCCTGTGTCTGTCCCTCAGGTGGGTATGGCTGGCGCCTGTGTCTGTCCCTCAGGCGGGTATGGCTGGCGCCTGTGTCTGTCCTCCAGGCGGGTATGGCTGGCGCCTGTGTCTGTCCTCCAGGCGGGTATGGCTGGCGCCTGTGTCTGTCCTCCAGGCGGGTATGGCTGGCGCCTGTGTCTGTCCTCCAGGCGGGTATGGCTGGCGCCTGTGTCTGTCCCCCAGGCGGGTATGGCTGGCGCCTGTGTCTGTCCCCCAGGCGGGTATGGCTGGCGCCTGTGTCTGTCCCCCAGGCGGGTATGGCTGGCGCCTGTGTCTGTCCCCCAGGGCGGGTATGGCTGGCGCCTGTGTCTGTTCCCCAGGGCGGGTATGGCTGGCGCCTGTGTCTGTTCCCCAGGGCGGGTATGGCTGGCGCCTGTGTCTGTTCCCCAGGGCGGGTATGGCTGGCGCCTGTGTCTGTTCCCCAGGGCGGGTATGGCTGGCGCCTGTGTTTGTCCCTCAGGCGGTTATGGCTGGCGCCTGTGTCTGTCCCTCAGGCGGGTATGGCTGGCGCCTGTGTCTGTCCCTCAGGCGGGTATGGCTGGCGCCTGTGTCTGTCCCTCAGGCGGGTATGGCTGGCGCCTGTGTCTGTCCCCCAGGGCGGGTATGGCTGGTGCCTGTGTCTGTTCCCCAGGGCGGGTATGGCTGGCGCCTGTGTCTGTTCCCCAGGGCGGGTATGGCTGGCGCCTGTGTCTGTTCCCCAGGGCGGGTATGGCTGGCGCCTGTGTTTGTCCCTCAGGCGGTTATGGCTGGCGCCTGTGTCTGTCCCTCAGGCGGGTATGGCTGGCGCCTGTGTCTGTCCCTCAGGCGGGTATGGCTGGCGCCTGTGTCTGTCCCTCAGGCGGGTATGGCTGGCGCCTGTGTCTGTCCCTCAGGCGGGTATGGCTGGCGCCTGTGTCTGTCCCTCAGGCGGGTATGGCTGGCGCCTGTGTCTGTCCTCCAGGCGGGTATGGCTGGCGCCTGTGTCTATCCCCCAGGTGGGTATGGCTGGCGCCTGTGTTTGTCCCTCAGGCGGTTATGGCTGGCGCCTGTGTCTGTCCCTCAGGCGGGTATGGCTGGCGCCTGTGTCTGTCCCTCAGGCGGGTATGGCTGGCGCCTGTGTCTGTCCCTCAGGCGGGTATGGCTGGCGCCTGTGTCTGTCCCTCAGGCGGGTATGGCTGGCGCCTGTGTCTGTCCCTCAGGCGGGTATGGCTGGCGCCTGTGTCTGTCCTCCAGGCGGGTATGGCTGGCGCCTGTGTCTATCCCCCAGGTGGGTATGGCTGACGCCTGTGTCTGTCCTCCAGGCGGGTATGGCTGGCGCCTGTGTCTGTGCCCCAGGCGGGTATGGCTGGCGCCTGTGTCTGTCCTCCAGGCGGGTATGGCTGGCGCCTGTGTCTGTCCCCCAGGCGGGTATGGCTGGCGCCCGTGTCTGTCCCCCAGGCGGGTATGGCTGGCGCCTGTGTCTGTCCCCCAGGCGGGTATGGCTGGCGCCTGTGTCTGTCCCCCAGGCGGGTATGGCTGGCGCCTGTGTCTGTCCCCCAGGCGGGTATGGCTGGCGCCCGTGTCTGTCCCCCAGGCGGGTATGGCTGGCGCCTGTGTCTGTCCCCCAGGCGGGTATGGCTGGCGCCTGTGTCTGTCCCCCAGGGCGGGTATGGCTGGCGCCTGTGTCTGTCCCCCAGGGCGGGTATGGCTGGCGCCTGTGTCTGTCCCCCAGGCGGGTATGGCTGGCGCCTGTGTCTGTCCCCCAGGCGGGTATGGCTGGCGCCTGTGTCTGTCCCCCAGGCGGGTATGGCTGGCGCCTGTGTCTGTCCCCCAGGCGGGTATGGCTGGCGCCTGTGTCTGTCCCCCAGGGCGGGTATGGCTGGCGCCTGTGTCTGTCCCCCAGGGCGGGTATGGCTGGCGCCTGTGTCTGTCCCCCAGGCGGGTATGGCTGGCGCCTGTGTCTGTCCCCCAGGCGGGTATGGCTGGCGCTTGCTGTCCCAGGAGGCGGAGTGCATTTGACATCACTCCGCCTCCTGCCACGATCTGTCTGCATTGCTTAATGGAACACAGAGACCCAGTGATGACATCCGTGGGTCTAAAATTAAGTTCTATCATGAAAACACTTTTTAAAAATTTTTTTTATTCAATAACTGTATTAGGATGTTGATGACGTGGTGGGAGAGGAACCCGGCAAGGCGAAACGCGTGCAGGTTTAAATGAAGTGCGCATTGCTCATACAGGGGAATAGAAGCGCTTTACAGGAGGCGGTCCTAAAATAATGCGGCTCGGTATTTATGGATACATCCTTCGATTTAATTATTATTTTATAGGCTGTGTAAGTACCTGACGTTGACCCGGTATCAGCTTCTTGCATTCCTTGTACAGCAGAGCTCAGGCTGGGGGAAGGAGAATCAGCACAAGGAACCAATCAGTTGTGCTGTAGTGCAAGGATCATGCTTGATGGAAAGGGAGCAGAAGAGTTCCCGCTCCACTGAAGCCCTTCCCCCTATTGGTGTAACAGAGCGAGAGTTTTGGATCTAGGGGATCATATGACTTCCCCAGGTGATTGCACCCCCCCGGCTTCACTTTTAAATTGGTTGTAAACCTCAGACATGAAATCTGAACAAAGCACATCCCTCTATAGTGTGTACTTGTCTCCGTCCAGAGCAATAAGTGTCATTTCTGTCTGCTGCCTCCTTCCTCTGCTATCAGCACAAGTCACTTCTCACAAGTTTTCCTGACACCAAAGAGAAAAATGGTGACAGAGGAGGGAGCTCCAGCGCACAGCCTGTGATTGACAGCCTCAGCTCTGTTGCTGTGTGAAGGGGGCTGTGTCCCCTTCCCTTCAATCAGCTCTCCGCTCCCTTCACTGTGTGTAACTTCAGCTCCCCCATCCCCCGCTTTCTGAAACCTCAGACAAGCTGTATAAATGCTGCACTTTGTAAAGCTGTTAGAGAAGAGAGGGCTGCAGGTAAACAGGTACAACTTATGTACACATCTCTGTGTATCACCCGAAGCCAGTCACTTCACTGGTTATATGTGAGATTTTACAAGCACTTTAAATATATATAAAAATCCTTTCGGGGGATGCCTGTGATTTGCTTTTGTGCTCTGTGCATCAGGTGTAAGGCTGTAGTAGTGAATGAGGAGGGGGAGGGGGTTGTGAGGTATAATGAGAATTCGGGGCTCTTTGATCTGTGACGCTCCGGATTTTCTGGAGATTCAGGAAATGAAATGGAATAACTTTGTATCCTTTTGTGGGCACTTGGCAGGGCTGGCATGTGTCATGTGTCAGGTATGGGCGAGTGTCTCGGGAGTCTGGAACCGCCTCCCCCCGTCAGATAAGAGCCCGAGACGTAACCGGTGGAATGCGGAGTTCTAGACGTCTACCGCCGTTCTATTTCGGTCTGCGAGGTTTTGACCGCTGGAATCCGGCAGGGAAGACGTTATCTGGTGGTAGATAGGCGCAACGCTCTGCAGACGGGACGTGAGTCATGATGAGGACACTACGAAGAGGGAGCAAATCTACAGACACCTAAAGAATCTGAATTATTAGAGAATCTAAAATTGTTACAATTTGTACAGATCTGGTTATTAAAGATATACATATATTACCAAAAGTATTGGGACGCCTGCCTTTACACACACATGAACTTTAATGACATCCCAGTCTTAGTCCGTAGGGTTCAATATTGAGTTGGCTCCGCCCTTTGCAGCTATAACAGCTTCACCTCTTCTGGGAAGGCCGTCCACAAGGTTTAGGAGGGTGTCTATGGGAATGTTTGACCATTCTTCTAGAAGAGCTTTTGTGAGGTCAGGCACTGATGTTGGACGAGAAGGCCTGGCTCGCAGTCTCCGCTCTAATTCATCCCAAAGGCATTCTATCAGGTTGAAGTCAGGACTCTGTGCAGGCCAGTCAAGTTCCTCCACCCCAAACTCGCTCATCCATGTCTTTATGGACCTTGCTTTGTGCACTGGTGGGCAGTCATGTTGGAACAGGAAGGGGCCATCCCCAAACTGTTCCCACAAAGTTGGGAGCATGAAATTGTCCAAAACGTCTTGGTATGCTGACGCCTTAGGAGTTCTCTTCACTGAAACTAAGGGGCCAAACCCAACCCCCTGAAGAACAACCCCCCCACCATAATCCCCCCTCCACGAAAGGGTTGGCACCAGTGCACAAAGCAAGGTCTGTGAAGACATGGATGAGGGAGTTTGGGGTGGAGGAACTTGACTGGCCTGCACAGAGTCCTGACCTCAACCCGAAAGAACACCTTTTTGATGAATTGGAGTGGAGACTGTGAGCCAGGCCTTCTCATCCAACATCACTGCCTGACCTCACAAATGCTCTTCTGGAAGAATGGTCAAACATTCCCATAGACACCCTCCTAAACCTTGTGGACGGCCTTCCCAGAAGAGGTGAAGCTGTTATAGCTGCAAAGGGTGGAGCCAACTCAATATTGAACCCTCCGGACTAAGACTGGGATGCCATTAAAGGTCATGTGTGTGTAAAGGCAGGTGTCCCAATACTTTTGGCAATATAGTGTATTTGCCTTGGTTTCTTCTCCCTAAGGCCCCATACACACCTGAACATAACGGAAATTCACATTCCCACTCACGTTTTTTAGTGTATTTTTTTTTTTCCCCCATCAAAGCGTGTGGCGCCTAGAGCAGCCCGTTCACTTGAATGAACTGCCACATGACAAACGCCTCCAAATGTTTTTGTGCAACAGTTAGTGCAGCACTTTACAATGTTCAGGCAAAAAAAGAACAGTTACAATACAATTAAATACAGGAGGAGTCAGGGGGGGCCCTGCAGAAAGCCCCTTAGCACTCACTGTTGCTAGGATGCAGGTGTCTACTGCTGCTTCGAATCTTCCATTGCTAGGATGCTGGCAGCTTCTCAAGGGAGTTGGCTTGCATCCTCTGTTTATAGGATGTTGGGGTCTATGGAGGAAGGAAGGTTTTATGTTGGTGGGACACAGGCAGCCATTGTCACCTAGTGCCCTCCGTTGCTAGGACGCAGATGACAGCTCAAGAAAGCCCCTTAGCACCCACTGTTGCTAGGATGCAGGTGTCTACTGCTGCTTCAAATCTTCCATTGCTAGGATGCTGGCGGCTCCTCAAGGGAAGTTGCCTTGCATCCTCTGTTTCTAAAACGCCGGGGTCTATTGTCATTGCCACCTAGTGTCCCATGTTGCTAGGACGCAGACGACATTATAATTATTATACAGGATTTATATAGTGGCAACAGTTTGGGCAGCGCTTTACAATGTTCAGGCAAACGGTAGTTACAATACAATTAAATGCAGGAGGAGTCAGGGGGCTCTGCAGAAAGCCCCTTAGCATCCTCTGTTGCTAGGATGCAGGTGTCTACTGCAGCTTTAAATCTTCTATTGCTAGGATGCTGGCGGCTTCTCAAGGGAGTTGCCTTGCATCCTCTGTTGTACGCCGGGGTCTGTTGAGGAAGGAAGGTTTTATGTTGGTGGGACACAGGCAGCCATTGCCCCAGCTAGTGCCCTCCGTTGCTAGGACGCAGATGACATCTCAAGAAAGCCCTGCAGCATCCTCTGTTGCTAGGATGCAGGTGTCTACTTCTGCTTCAAATCTTCCATTGCTAGGATGCTGGCGGCTTCTCATCCTCTGTTTCTAGGAAGCGGGGGGTCTATTGAGGAAGGAAGGTTTTATGTTGGGATGCAGCCATTGCCACCCGGTGTTCTCCGTTGCTAGGATGCAGATGAGATCTCAAGCAAGCCCCTTGGCGTCCTCTTGCTAGGATGGAGGTGTTTACTTCTGCTTAGAATCCTCCATTGCTGGGATACAGGCAGCTTCTCAGAGTCCCCTAGGCATCCTTCTGTTGCTAGGATGTGGGCAGCTTTTGTACTCCCAGTATCGGTACAAAGGACGGCACGCCTTCAGTATTAAATACCATCCAGAAGCAGATGCAGATTTATTTATTTATTATGAGTCTGATTGGGGAACCGACCGCACCCATATATGCAGCCTCACGGAAGTGGGCTTTTTTCCATAGGGACCCATATATACTGATCTCCCTTTGTGCTGGGAGAACGTCGCACAGCTTACTGAGAGCCCCGGGTGTTGTACTAACAATCGGTTCCCGGGTCACCTGATTGCTGTCATAGCCTCTTATTGGCTATCGTAGTGATCAGTCACTGTAGAGCCCGCCCCCTGTGTTTATTTCCTCTCTTGAATGAGGAGAAAGATACATTGTTTACATTTTTCTCTTCTTCAAGAAGAGGGAGATACAAACAAGTGTTTAAAAAACAAACAAAAAAATAAATAAATAAATACAAATTAAAAAGAATGAATAAAGGAAAAAGTAACAAGATCAAGGTTTGTCACGATCACAGTCGGCTTATTTTGGGTAGAATAAAAAAACAAAACAAAAACAAACTTAAACGGACCTTTAAGTCAATTTTTCATCTTTCCATCCATTAAATCTTCTGCTCTTGTTGTTGTTTGTTTTATCTTTTGGATAGTAAAACATTTTTTTTTCTGCCAGTAAATCCCTCATACAGCCCACTTATTTCTTTTTCTTTCTTTTTCTCTTTTTTTCGTTTTTGTCCTGAAAGAAAAATGTGGTATATACCACCTGGGTACACAAAGTTAGTTGTGACGATATGGATGGTTTTACTAATACATGCCAAGGTTGAAAAATTGTGCTTAGGTATTTACATTTGGGGTTAAGCAACTTTGTGTGCTGGGGGGGAGGGGGGGGGAGGCATAGAAAGCAATGCACTGCGTTCAGATAAAAAAAAAAAAAAAAAAAAAGTATCACTCAACTGTGTTGATGTAAGTGCACTAATACGGCTCCAATCACCTTCATTAAGTTGATTGTAAGTAACTATGGGGCTGTGTTATTTGATCGTGTTATGTAGTCGGGGAGGCAATCCTGTTATCAACAAGAGGTCAGCGACGGTCAGACCTCAGGGGACCTTTCTGCAACAAGAATCGCACGGAAGTAAATAGAACTAAAATGCGGGGACAGATGTGAAGGTTTCATTAGTAAGCCGGCAGACCTCTAACCATTCAAGACTGAATACTTACAGTGCAAGCAAAGCCAGAACCCCCATCCGGTTACTGCCTCTTTTCTTTTTTTAATTTTAACTTTTAATGCCCGTGTCCTGGGGAAATTTCCCTTCACTTCCTGTCCTGGAGACGCAACAGGAAATGAGAGGAAATCTCAGAATTCCCTTCTTAGACAGCCGTCACCCATTGGTGCATTTTCTGAATGAATGCAAAACTTTCTCTGGTTGGATGAGGTGGATAAGTGACGTCACAATTTCTACCTCATCCAATCAGAGAAGACTTTGCATTCATTGGGAAGTGTTCTCTGAATGGCAACCCGTGCGGTGTGTGGGTGATTGCCGCTGTTCAGAATGCAGCCGGGCAGCTATTCGTCATGGGACCCGGAAGGTAGATGTGTAGTAGCTGTAACTACTACAGTGACTTCCATCTTCCACACGCATCTCACAGGTATGGCACATACATACATATATACATACATACATACACACATACACACATACATACATACACACATACATACATACATACATACATACACACATACATACATTAGTTCAGGCTGGTAACCAAGTACAAATTGCAATACCATGATATCTGCTTTAATGTCAGACTAATGGCTCACAATGTATCCTAATACAATGTATCCTCTCTGTAAAATGACTTCCTATATTGGCCTGACTGGCCCCTAAATTCTGCCTTCTGACAGTTATTTAGTTTCCAGAAGAAGATCAGGAGCTTTTTTTTTTTTTTCCTCTTAGCTTGCAAACCTGTAAGGATGCTGCTTCTAACAATATCCACCGTCTTCCTGATCCATTGAAATCCTTTGACCTGTGTGCCCCGAAATCCGATTTTAATCCTGAAAATAAAAACATCCTCTTTGGATTCTTTTTTTTTTTTTCTTTTGCAAGCTTTGAAAATCGTATTAAGGAAACACCGCTTTCCTGTCGGTCAGAAGTTTTGTTTTTCTTTTCTGGGGGCTCCTGGTGTGGCTGTGGAAGACATTTTTTGGATTTTCGGAAGGTGTTCCTTGAGCTCCCTGACTATTGTGGGTAGAGAGTTGTCTGTTGTCCCCGGGATTTTGTCATGGAGGTTCCTGTTTTCCTGAATTCCATTGTTGGCAGCATGAAATGTGATGAAGAGCCGAGTTCTCTGTCCTCCTTCCAGTTGTACTCCATGTGGGGAGGTGTGGGCCTCTCTTTGTTTGGCTCTTCGGTCTTCTAGAATATTTTAGTCTTATGAAAGCAAAAGTTTTGCAATAATCACATGAGATCTGCTTTAAAGTAAGTCCAGGAAATATAGACTCCTAAAGAAGGAAAATAAGTCATTGGCTTACCTTTCTGTTCTCATGAATATGAAGGGTCTCGTGATGTCACTGGTCTCTAGTGATGGATAGGCTGTGTTCTCATGAATATGAAGGGTCTCGGTGATGTCACTGGTCTCTAGTGATGGATAGGCTGTGTTCTCATGAATATGAAGGGTCTCGGTGATGTCACTGGTCTCTAGTGATGGATAGGCTGTGTTCTCATGAATATGAAGGGTCTCGGTGATGTCACTGGTCTCTAGTGATGGATAGGCTGTGTTCTCATGAATATGAAGGGTCTCGGTGATGTCACTGGTCTCTAGTGATGGATAGGCTGTGTTCTCATGAATATGAAGGGTCTCGGTGATGTCACTGGTCTCTAGTGATTGGATAGGCTGTGTTCTCATGAATATGAAGGGTCTCGGTGATGTCACTGGTCTCTAGTGAATGATAGGCTATGCTCTCATGAATATGAAGGGTCTCGGTGATGTCACTGATCTCTAGTGATTGGATAGGCTGTGTTCTCATGAATATGAAGGGTCTCGGTGATGTCACTGGTCTCTAGTGAATGATAGGCTATGCTCTCATGAATATGAAGGGTCTCGGTGATGTCACTGATCTCTAGTGATTGGATAGGCTGTGTTCTCATGAATATGAAGGGTCTCGGTGATGTCACTGGTCTCTAGTGATTGGATAGGCTGTGTTCTCATGAATATGAAGGGTCTCGGTGATGTCACTGGTCTCTAGTGATTGGATAGGCTGTGTTCTCATGAATATGAAGGATCTCGGTGATGTCACTGGTCTCTAGTGATTGGATAGGCTGTGTTCTCATGAATATGAAGGGTCTCGGTGATGTCACTGGTCTCTAGTGATGGATGGGCTGTGTTCTCATGAAAATGAAGGGTCTCGGTGATGTCACTGGTCTCTAGTGATTGGATAGGCTGTGTTCTCATGAATATGAAGGGTCTCGGTGATGTCACTGGTCTCTAGTGAATGATAGGCTATGCTCTCATGAATATGAAGGGTCTCGGTGATGTCACTGATCTCTAGTGATTGGATAGGCTGTGTTCTCATGAATATGAAGGGTCTCGGTGATGTCACTGGTCTCTAGTGAATGATAGGCTATGCTCTCATGAGTATGAAGGGTCTCGGTGATGTCACTGGTCTCTAGTGATGGATAGGCTGTGTTCTCATGAATATGAAGGGTCTCGGTGATGTCACTGGTCTCTAGTGATTGGATAGGCTGTGTTCTCATGAATATGAAGGGTCTCGGTGATGTCACTGGTCTCTAGTGATTGGATAGGCTGTGTTCTCATGAATATGAAGGGTCTCGGTGATGTCACTGGTCTCTAGTGATTGGATAGGCTGTTTTCTCATGAATATGAAGGGTCTTGGTGCAGTATGCTACTAGGTTGTAGATATTGCATAAGATTTCCTCTTTCCCTTAGTTGTTTACCAAAATCACTTTCTTGCTTTGTGTAAAGCATGTCCACTGTAAACCTATAATGAGTTCATTTTTTGCTGCAATCTCGTACCCGCAGTCTTTCCCCTTTCAGCCGCACATCGGTCAGGGTGAGGTTTAGCACTTCCTGTTTGAAGGATTTATGAAATGCTGGCATGTGACAGGCGGCCTAGAAACCTGACCTTGTAATTTACCACACAACCCCCATCCTGTATAATTCCAATTTAAATGGCTTATTAAGTACAGTATATTGGTCCCCTCAACTAGCTGTATTATATTGCTGCTAGAAAAACCTTCTGCATGAGAATGGTAACTCAAATTTTGGGTAATCCCATGCAGAGTCATCCAGCAGTGCAGAGTATTTCAGGAGAGGAGAGTTATAGAGGAAGGAGCAGAGTCCTCCAGCAGTGCAGAGTATTTCAGGAGAGGAGAGTTATAGAGGAAGGAGCAGAGTCCTCCAGCAGTGCAGAGTATTTCAGGAGAGGAGAGTTCTAGAGGAAGGAGCAGAGTCCTCCAGCAGAGTATTTCAGGAGAGGAGAGTTATAGAGGAAGGAGCAGAGTCCTCCAGCAGAGAAGAGTATTTCAGGAGAGGAGAGTTATAGAGGAAGGAGAGGAGTCCTCCAGCAGAGAAGAGTATTTCAGGAGAGGAGAGTTATAGAGGAAGGAGCAGAGTCCCCCAGCAGAGTATTTCAGGAGAGGAGAGTTATAGAGGAAGGAGCAGAGTCCTCCAGCAGAGTATTTCAGGAGAGGAGAGTTTTATAGAGGAAGGAGCAGAGTCCTCCAGCAGAGCAGAGTATTTCAGGAGAGGAGAGTTCTAGAGGAAGGAGCACAGTCCTCCCGTGATTGGACATCATGTAAGGTTTGGATATTGGTGGTTCTTTTAACACTAGTTGGTATGGCAGAAGATATTTTGTGAAGAACATACAGGGGGCGCTGAAGAGCAAATATATCACTAATGCTCACAGGTGCTCCCGAGGGGCTTCTATGGGGGGGACTGGAGGTCACACTTGGCTACCTTTTTTTTATTAAGGATAGAATTAGGAGGAGGACTTCTGATAGGGTTGGGGGTGGTTGGGCCTCAGTGGGTGAGCTGCCATGTGGTGAGTGTCCTTGGAGCCGGGCCAGGGTACGGTACATTCCAGCATTCCTCTTGCTGATACATGGCTTCTCTCCTCTCCAGCCACAGAATACACATTCCACTCGGAGTATGTGTTTATTTCCCTTTCTGCACGACTCATTCATTAGGGGGACTCGAGCGTCTTTGTTCAGATTTCCTTGTCTTGGGGGCCCTTTTCTCAAATTGTGTTTTTGTAAATTTACTGAATAAGTGCAGCTTTGCCTTTAGCAAGCTGACTTCTTGACTTGGAAGTTTGCAGTCCTTCAATCTTCATTTGATTAGTTTCAACCTAATAGATTGAAATCCTAAAAAAGGCAGAAGATGAGCAAATGGAATTTTTGATGGAGGACAGCCGTGGTGTGCTATGGGGGCACCCATGCAGGCTTGCTCCTGTGTTTCCATAGATAGTGTGGCTTGGTCCTGCTTCCTCCTTACTGTGATTGGCAGTAGGGGTAGGCAATGGCTCCTGATGCTGTCTCTGAGCCTATGAGGAGGGAGAGAGCTTAGAGAGCCACTGCTTTCGTGCATAGTGCTGGATCGAGATCAGATCATCGTAGGAAATGTCCCACTTTAGGCAAGCCCTGGCACTGATGCACAAGGAGTAGAAAACGCGTATTATGATCCTACATGTAGGTCTGTACTCACAAATTTCCCTAAATGCTTGGAGGCCTCCTTCCAATATCAGCCAGACATTTCTTCTGTGAACACTTCAGACCAGATCCACAGTTAAAAACTCTAAATCAGTTGGTTCCTCGACCATCACTAGAACAGGCCCCCTAGCTCTAGCAGAGCTTGGGTACCTTGAGCACTAGAACAGCCCCCCCCCCCAACTCTGGCTGAGCAGAGACCTCGTTGAGCACTAGAATAGGCCACCCCAGCTCTGACTGAGCAGAGACCTCAGTGAGCACTAGAATAGGCCCCCCAGCTCTGGCTGAGCAGAGACCTCGTTTAGCACTGGAATAGGCCCCCCAGCTCTGGCTGAGCAGAGACCTCGTTTAGCACTGGAATAGGCCCCCCAGCTCTGGCTGAGCAGAGACCTCGGTGAGCACTAGAACAGGCCCCCCCCTGCTCTGCCTGAGCTTGGACCTCAATGAGCACTAGAATAGGCCCCCCAGCTCTGGCTGAGCAGAGACCTCGTTGAGCACTAGAATAGGTCCCCCAGCTCTGTTCGAGCAGAGACCTCGTTGAGCACTAGAATAGGCCACCCCAGCTCTGGCTGAGCAGAGACCTCGGTGAGCACTAGAATAGGCCACCCCAGCTCTGGCTGAGCAGAGACCTCGGTGAGCACTAGAATAGGCCACCCCAGCTCTGGCTGAGCAGAGACCTCGGTGAGCACTAGAATAGGCCACCCCAGCTCTGGCTGAGCAGAGACCTCGGTGAGCACTAGAATAGGCCACCCCAGCTCTGGCTGAGCAGAGACCTCGGTGAGCACTAGAATAGGCTACCCCAGCTCTGGCTGAGCAGAGACCTCGGTGAGCACTAGAATAGGCCACCCCAGCTCTGGCTGAGCAGAGACCTCGGTGAGCACTAGAATAGGCCACCCCAGCTCTGGCTGAGCAGAGACCTCGGTGAGCATTAGAATAGGCCACCCCAGCTCTGGCTGAGCAGAGACCTCGGTGAGCATTAGAATAGGTCACCCCGGCTCTGGCTGAGCAGAGACCTCGGTGAGAACTATAACAGGCCTCCTCGGCTCTGGCTGAACTTAGACTTCGGTGAGCACTAGAGCAGGCCCCCCAGCTCTGACAAAGCTGGTATCTTGATCAGCACCCCCCCTATAGCTGAGCTGAGACCTCAATGGGCACTTGCGAAACTTCAGCTGTACTCTCCCGAATGTCAGAAGCCCTTCAGGGCTGGGAACTTCTCCTCCTGGACAAGAAGCCTGCGTTCCAGGCCTCAAACAATTTCTGCACACCCAACCACCTATTATGCTTCTTCCCCCAGGGATTGGACGAGACCATATAAATAATTAGGCTGTGGGTCTGCCCCTTCCAGCTACATTCTAGAATCCACTAGAAGGCAGGGGTAAGCAGCTGAGCTTTGTAGCTGCTGAAAACTAGAACAGCCTAAAAAAATCACACACCGATCCAATGACTGCAGAACAGCTCAAAAAACTAAATTTTTCTGACAATTCTAGCAATGTACCTGGGGTGGGGGGTGGGGGGCACTACAGGTGGGATTACAGTTTCTTCTTTTGCATGGAGCTGCTTTTGCTACATTTAGTGCAAGGACACTTTTTAAATGACTCTGCTCCAACTGTTGCATATTAATTCCACTCCTAGAAATAAAACATTAAATTTAAAAAAAATGAATCCAGGTGATCACTTTGGCCATGAAGGTACAGATACCTGTGTATTTGGTCATGAAGGGGTTATTAGTTTTGTCTTTTTTAGGGCCACATGCTGTTCTTGCATCCTTCCACCTTTCCCATGTGTTGCCTTTAGCTCCCCCATGGCCCCCTCCGTCTCTTCCACACGTGTGCACTCATACAATGGCCCTCGCCATGGACCTTCCTGCACACCTGGCCCCGACAGCTGGTGCTTCCACCGGTTTCATTGTCCCGCTTCCCTCCCCCCCTTTACATTGTCAGCAAGAAAGCTGTTAAAGGATGAACACGTGTTTTCCATTTTGCATAACGCATGCGGCAGAAAGGCCTGGAATTTTCAGAGCGGGAATTCCTCGCTAATTGCCCGTCTCACGATCGCACAGCGAGAGTGAGGATGACTCGGCTTGTAACACTTAACAAGTGACAAATTAAACATGTCCTCAACCAGCGTTTGTTCCACCCTCGGCGACGCTTGGATGCCACCGCTAGTGACTGCTATGGTGGCGGAGAGCCGTGACTTCCGGTAGGACTGCCAGGATCCGCTCCGTCCATAGAGATTAATAAACATTGGAGGAAAGGAAAGTGATGTGTGTACAGCAGCCAATCTGAATTCACTTGCCGATCTTCATGGAAAATGGTGCAATTGGTGCTATTCTTACAACAGAGATGAGCCAATGCCAAGAGTTGGATAGCCAACGGATAAATTGTCCTCGGCTACTGAACATTTTTCTTTTGTCACTGGAATTAAATGTTCTCTTTGAGGAGATATTTTCCTCTGCTAATATAGGGTAAAGATAGAGGATCACTTATAGTCCAACTTTTTATTTATTTATTTTTAGGCCAATCACGTGACATTTAAGTCCCTCTTTGATCCTCTCCCGGCAGTGGGCAAACCGAGTATCAGGGACTATGAATCAGACCGAGACAGAAGTATAGTTAAATCACAATTGTATAATAATAATAATAAGGTAAACAGAGTAAGCGTAGTCAAAACAAGCCAAAGTTCAGTAACCGGATCGGGTAGTCAGCCAAGCAAACGTCAGAGAGCCAGAGATAAACTTAGTAGTACAGCAAGCAGGATTGGGAGCCAGAAGGAACGTCAGCCAAGCAAGTCTTCAACAGGAACACAGGAGAAAGTCTCTGTGATGTCAACAAGGCGAAGGCAGAGATCAAGTGAGCTGGACGACTTTAAGTAGGCAGGACTGACGAGCAGAATCAACAACAGCTGGGTAACTGTGGAGAGAGATGGGAGCTGGCAATTAGCCGACAGCTGAGTGGCCAGCTCAGAACGAAGGGCTGAGCCCAGCCCTGATACCAAGGCACTGATGTAATAACTAAAGTGCTGCTTCCTGCATCATTACACTGTGAGTGCAGGACTTCCTGGTGATGTCTCCATAGGGGCGGGTCCATGACACCCTGTACTCACAGTATGTTTTCAGTCAGATGCTGGGCGTCATTCAGCCCTGAAGACTGAGGACAACTAGTGGCAGCAAAAGAATATTGCAGGGAACAGCATGTAATTTTTTTTCCTTTGCACCCCTACTTCTCAGTTCAGCTGCTGGGGGAAAAAGCTCTAGAAACTTAGAGCTCACACAGGGCTGTGTACTCTTTCACTGCCCTCATATGACAGTGTCAGGCCAATCATTAGACACTAGTGCTGTCACATAGAGAAAAAGGAGCGAGTCACGCATGCTCACACATTCCAGGTATTAGACTTGTGGCGGCTCTTCAAAGGAAAGATGAGTTAGGGAGATCCTAGAAACTGACATCTTCTCTGGAGAACCTAAGGTCCTCTCCTTCAGTTCATATCCTAGCTTTTGGTCATCGTGGTTAGAATGTCATTGTGAGATGGAGCAGCAAAGCAGAACGCAGAGCCTGAATTCCTGAAAAGTATTCACAGCGCTTCACTTTTTCTACATTTTTTATTATGTTACAGCCTTCTTTCAGAATTGAGTAAATTCATTATTTTCCTCAAAATTCTACAAACGATCCCCCCTAATGACAACGTGAGAGAAGTTTGTTTGAAATCTTTGCAAATTTATTAAAAATAAGTATCGCAGGCTCCTCCCGTGTACATAAGTATCGCAGGCTCCTCCCGTGTACATAAGTATCGCAGGCTCCTCCCGTGTACATAAGTATCGCAGGCTCCTCCCATGTACATAGGTATCGCAGGCTCCTCCCATGTACATAGGTATCGCAGGCTCCTCCCATGTACATAGGTATCGCAGGCTCCTCCCATGTACATAGGTATCGCAGGCTCCTCCCATGTACATAGGTATCGCAGGCTCCTCCCATGTACATAGGTATCGCAGGCTCCTCCCATGACACTCAGAATTGAGCTCAGGTGCCTCCTGTTTCCACTGATCATCCTTGAGCTGTTTCTACAACTTGATTGGAGTCCACCTGTGGTAAATTCAGTTGATTGGACATGATTTGGAAAGGCGCACACACCTGTCTATAGAAAGCCCCACAGGTAACAGTGCATGTCAGAGCACAAACCAAGCCAAGAAGTCCAAGGAATTGTCTGTAGACCTCGGAGACAGGATTGTATGGAGGCACAGATCGGGGGAAGGGTACAGAAACATTTCTGCAGCATTGAAGGTCCCAATGAGCACAGTGGCCTCCATCATCCATAAATGTAAGAAGTTTGGAACCACCAGGACTCTTCCTAGAGCGGGCCGCCCGGCCAAACTGAGCGGTCGGGGGAGAAGGGTCTTAGTCAGGGAGGTGACCAAGAACCCGATGGTCACTCTGACAGAGCTCCAATGTTTCTCTATGGAGAGAGGAGAACCTTCCAGAAGAACAACCATCTCTGCAGCACTCCACCGATCAGGCCTGTATGGTAGAGTGGCCAGATGGAAGCCACTCCTCAGTAAAAGGCACATGACAGCCCACCTGGAGTTTACCAAAAGGCACCTGAAGGATTCTCAGACCATGAGAAACAAAATTCTCTGGTCTGATGAAACAAAGATTGAACTCTTTGGCATGAATGGCAAGCGTCCTGTCTGGAGGAACCCAGGCACTCATCACCTGGCCAAGACCATCCCTACAGTGAAGCATGGTGGTGGCAGCATCATGCTGTGGGGATGTTTTTCAGTGGCAGGAACTGGGAGACTAGTCGGGATGGAGGGAACGATGAATGCAGCAATGTACAGAGACATGCTTGATGAAAACCTGTTCCAGAGAGCTCTGGACCTCAGACTGGGGCGAAGGTTCATCTTCCAGCAGGACAACGACCCTAAGCACACAGCCAAGATAACAAAGGAGTGACTACGGGACAACTCTGTGAATGTCCTTGAGTGGCCCAGACTTAAACCCGATTGAACATCTCTGGAGAGATGTGAAAATGGCTGTGCACCGATGTTCCCCATCCAACCTGATGGAGCTTGAGAGGTCCTACAAAGAAGAATGGGAGAAACTGCCCAAAAATAGGAGTGCCAAGCTTGTAGCATCATACTCAACAAGACTTGAGGCTGTAATTGGTGCCAAAGGAGCTTCACCAAAGTATTGAGCAAAGGCTGTGAATACTTATGTACATGGGAGGAGCCTGTGATACTTACGTACATGGGAGGAGCCTGTGATACTTATGTACATGGGAGGAGTCTGTGATACTTGTGTACATGGGAGGAGTCTGCGATACTTGTGTACATGGGAGGAGTCTGCGATACTTGTGTACATGGGAGGAGTCTGCGATACTTGTGTACATGGGAGGAGTCTGCGATACTTGTGTACATGGGAGGAGTCTGCGATACTTGTGTACATGGGAGGAGTCTGCGATACTTGTGTACATGGGAGGAGCCTGCGATACTTGTGTACATGGGAGGAGCCTGCGATACTTGTGTACATGGGAGGAGCCTGTAATACTCATTGATTTCAAGCTGTTTCCAGCTTTCTAGCTCGCATCAGTGCACATTGCATAGTGTGTTTTTTTGTTTTTTTTTTTGTTTTTTTTTAATGTTTGAAGGTTTTTCTCGTTGGTATTATTGTGACCTATCAGCTTAAACTTTTTGCATTGGAAAGAAATCTCGTAGTAGTTTATGATGTTTAGTGGAAGTAGAACTCCGGCTCGGCCAATGAACGTGAACTTCTATTGAGAGTCCCGGTAACGGACGTGGCTTCAGGCCAGCGAACTGTCCTCTTGTTGACGATCTGTCGGACACAATGTTTGCCTTCTGCCCGCAGCTGTATTGTATCTCGCCTGTCACTGGGCTAAAACCGATCCATTTACCAGTATGTGCAGTGGAGTTTGCTCGACCCCCAGAACGAAGGCTTGGTCCCTTCTAAACTTTCCCACAGAGCTCTGGGAGCCGGCAACGCGGCCTTTCGTGACGGAGGAGGAATTTTCTGAGTAAACATTAGAAAATTCACACCGAATTCTGTCAGCAGAGCCCGGGACCCCCCCCTTTTTTTTTTTCGCAATAGGGGCTGAACTGTTGATATATCGGTCCAAATTTGTGCTGTACTGGGCCCTATGGGCTCCCTGTGTTGATGCATTCTGACAAAAGTGGTCGTAAAGGTTGAAGGTGCATTCTATGCATGAAGGTAGAACCTTCTGTGCTGCTCCCCTCTGAGTCCTCCTGCTGCTACCATGGTGGTTCCCAGGCTGTTCTCCCCCCCCCCCCCCATGACTGCAGTACGTGGTCAGGATCACTGCCCACAGAGGAGATAGAGGAACATCCGTTCCACCATCTCCTCTGTGATGAATGAACCTGGAAACAACGAAGATTTGTCAGAACTGTTCCTTCCTGGCTGTTTGCGCAGTCAAGCACGTTTTGGAGGGCTGAAGAGACATTAGAGGTCTAATAAACTCCGGATGTCTCTATAAAGGGTACTCGTCACTTGCCCCAAAGCAATCATAAGGGGTAGAGCTGCACGATTCTGGCCAAATTGTTTTTTGCTTAGAATAAAGATCACGATTCTCACGGCGTAACATCTTTCACATCATAGAAAAAATGTTCACCTCTTTGTGAGAACAAATAAAAAAATAAAAATAAAAAAAAAAATGTAAAAAAAAAGTTTTTAATTAAAATAACTAAAAATAATAAAAAGGAAAAGTTTAACAGCATCCCTGTTCCCCCCCAACAAACCCCCGCCCCCCCCCCCCCCGGGCATACACACAAATGCTAATGCTCACGTAGGTCTGGCGCCCATGTGTAAACAGCGATTGCACCACACATTTGAGGTAGCGCCATGAACATTGGAGACAGGGCAATGATTAACTCCTAAACCGATAACCTGTAAGGCTCCATTCACGCTTGTCATGCAACTTTGGACACAAAGTCGCATGACAAGTTCAGGGGCTGGGCTGACTGGAGGAGAGAGATCGCTGTTCCTGATCACTAGGAACAGCAGATCTTCTCTCTCGTTCTCTCTCTCTCTCTCGTTCTCTCTCTCTCTCGTTCTCTCTCTCGTTCTCTCTCTCGTTCTCTCTCTCTCGTTCTCTCTCTCTCGTTCTCTCTCTCTCTCGTTCTCTCTCTCTCTCGTTCTCTCTCTCTCTCGTTCTCTCTCTCTCTCGTTCTCTCTCTCTCGTTCTCTCTCTCTCTCGTTCTCTCTCTCTCTCGTTCTCTCTCTCTCTCGTTCTCTCTCTCTCTCGTTCTCTCTCTCTCTCGTTCTCTCTCTCTCTCGTTCTCTCTCTCTCTGGTTCTCTCTCTCTCTCTCGTTCTCTCTCTCTCTCGTTCTCTCTCTCTCTCGTTCTCTCTCTCTCTCGTTCTCTCTCTCTCTCGTTCTCTCTCTCTCTCGTTCTCTCTCTCTCTCGTTCTCGTTCTCTCTCGTTCTCTCTCTCTCGTTCTCTCTCTCGTTCTCTCTCTCGTTCTCTCTCTCTCTCTCGTTCTCTCTCTCTCTTGTTCTCTCTCTCTCTCTCTCGTTCTCTCTCTCTCTCTCGTTCTCTCTCTCTCTCTCGTTCTCTCTCTCTCTCTCGTTCTCTCTCTCTCTCTCGTTCTCTCTGTCTCGTGCTCTCTCTCTCTCGTTCTCTCTCTCTCTCGTTCTCTCTGTCTCGTTCTCTCTCTCTCTCGTTCTCTCTCTCTCTCTCGTTCTCTCTCTCTCTCTCGTTCTCTCTCTCTCTCTCGTTCTCTCTCTCTCTCTCGTTCTCTCTCTCTCTCGTGCTCTCTCTCTCTCGTTCTCTCTCTCTCTCGTTCTCTCGTTCTCTCTTGTTCTCTCTCTTGTTCTCTCTCGTTCTCTCGTTCTCTCTCGTTCTCTCTCGTTCTCTCTGTCTCGTGCTCTCGTTCTCTCTCTCTCTCTCTCTCGTTCTCTCTCTCTCTCTCTCTCTCGCTCTCTCTCTCGTTCTCTCTCTCTCTCTCGTTCTCTCTCTCTCTCTCGTTCTCTCTCTCTCTCTCGTTCTCTCTCTCTCTCTCGTTCTCTCTCTCTCTTGTTCTCTCTCTCTCTTGTTCTCTCTCTCTCTTGTTCTCTCGTGTTCTCTCTCTCTCTCGTGTTCTCTCTCTCTCTCGTGTTCTCTCTCTCTCTCGTGTTCTCTCTCTCTCTCGTGTTCTCTCTCTCTCTCGTGTTCTCTCTCTCTCTCGTGTTCTCTCTCTCTCTCGTGTTCTCTCTCTCTCTCGTGTTCTCTCTCTCTCTCGTGTTCTCTCTCTCTCTCGTGTTCTCTCTCTCTCTCGTGTTCTCGTTCTCTCTCTCGTGTTCTCGTTCTCTCTCTCGTGTTCTCGTTCTCTCTCTCGTGTTCTCTCTCTCTCGTTCTCTCTCTCTCTCTACTTCCTGAGTTTGCCAAGAAGGGGGGGGTGACTCATAAGAGGGCCAATGAGAGCTGCAGAGCTGGAGGTGTGCCTCTGTGTAAATCCAGGAAGTGAACAGGCAGCAACTCCCCCCTCCCCCCCCCCCCGTCAGAACAGGATCTGACTGTTTACATTGTCAGATCCCCGTTCTGGCTCTCGTTCCCGTGATTGCGGGTGGTCGGTGGACATCGCGGCCACCAGCCACGCACATGGGGTCCCCCACAGTACAGCAGGCGCCTGCGCACCTGCTACAGCTTCTTAGGGGTGCCGACGTACACCTACGCCGATTTGCAGGAAGGTGCCGACCTGCCGCCGTATAACGACGGCGGCCAGTCGGCAAGTGGTTAAAGTAGAACTATAGGCAAGATTTTTTTTTTTTTTTCCATTTTTTGGATAGAGCAAAGGAAGGTTATAACCCGTCAGGTTCATTTTTCACTATCTGTGTCTCATAGGGGAGATTTCCTTCACTTCCTGTAGTCAAACAGGAAGTGAGAGGAAATCCCTGCAAATTAAGGGAATCCCGTGGGGACCCCCCCCCCCCCCAGGTCACCAGAACTAGTGTCCCTATTGGAAATTATATTAGTACCCCCCAAAGAAATACTGAGGGACTTTAAAGGCAACTGATCAGCAGATATTTGAAAAAAAAAATGTAGAAATGTATTACCATAACATATGTGGTGCAGACAACACCATCAATGATTGCATAAAAGACAAGAACAGAATCCTGTATCAAATATCAATGCAGATCCTTCAATATTAAGCCCGACGCGTTTCTGGTCCTTTCTTCAGGGGTATTTCATACGAGGTAATGCTGCTCTATTGATATTCTATAATGAGACAAAGTCGCACATCAGAATCAAACTCGGGGTGAAGGAAATGAGCGTCGTTGAAGTCAAGTAAAAACAAACATACCAGTCAAGTGAGAAATCTGCAACAAAAACTGCCACCTAGTGTGGCCGATGATCATTCTAGAATATCAATATAGCAGCATTACCTCGTATGAAATGCCCAAGGAGAAAGGACTCTGCACAGGTCTAGAAACGCGTCGGGCTTAACATTGAAGGATCTGCATTTTATATTTGATACACGATTCTGTTCTTGTCTTTTATGCGATCATTGATGGTGTTGTCTGCACCACATATTTTATATTCATTTCTATACTTTTTTTTTTTTTTTCAAATATCTGCTGATCAGTTGCCTTAAAAGTCCCTTATTATTTCTTTGGGGGGGTAATATATATATAATATTGTTCATATTGGGATGTTGGCAACATAGGGGTCTTCTCAGTTGGATCTTTATTAAAAAAAAAAAAAACTGACAGGGGTTCTAATTTCTCACCACTCTATCCCCAACTAATGAAAAAATCTTTGCCTTTTAGTTCTACTTTAATTTTACCAAATATTGGGCCTTATACCGTACTGTACATTAAAATTCATTGAAGTGCATTTTTTTTCCTGAAACGTTTACGTTTGATAAACGGCTGCAGAAATATCATGTGAGATAAAAAAAAATTCTCTTTGTCACTTTTTTCTGTATATATTTCAAATTTCTCTTTTTCTGTTACTATCTTCCAATATCCTCCAATGCTGGGAAGCCGATGCCGACCCAGCTGCCGTTTTTCAGATCTCTTAATTCCGCAGCGATTTTTTTTTTATTGCGGATGTCTTCTCGGCGCTGATTACATTACCCATTGACTGTACTAATCGCTTCATTTTATGATCTTTTTAATTACAGTTATTTTCTGTCTTTGGTGTCTAGACGTACTCCGGCTTGTTCTGCGTGGTGATCAACCCCTACAAGAACCTCCCCATCTACTCTGAGAACATCATCGAGATGTACCGCGGCAAGAAACGCCACGAGATGCCGCCACATATCTACGCCATATCCGAGTCCGCCTACCGCTGCATGCTGCAAGGTGAGCCTGGGAGTCGTTTGCCATGAATATTTCCTTCATAGGGCAATGGGGAAAACAAAAGTCCTTCGCAGCGGGTTTTTTTTTTGCCGTAAAGATGGCGTCCAGTTTGGCGAAAAAAGGATATTTCAGAGGTGATCTGGCCTTTCTGATGGCTTGATCGCAAAGGTTGGATTCCACAGCGTCCCACAATGCATTTGTAGGGTTGAATGTAAGAGGAGGGATTGGGATTTTTCAAGGTGCAGAATAATTTGAAATGGTATCAACTATAATGTATAAGAATTTTTTTTATTTTAAAGAGAAAAAATAAAAAATTGTTAAAACCTAACAATTGGCAAGTACAGATCAACAAGATTTTATGGATACAGCACTATAGAATAAAGTTACTAACATGTTTCACCCATATGTTGGGCTTCTTCAGGGGATGCTGTCCAATTTAGAGGTACAATCCTTCTAGATCTCTTGAAATACTGATCAACTCGCTAAAAGGTCACAGGTGTCTATCTGCGTCTGGAAAACCATGTGCTAGAGGTGACCATAGGTCGAAACACGCCAATGCTTATTGCGAAGACTTGCTGGAACGCAGGGACATATACATGCTGTTGCCAAATGCCAGTGTTTAGACAGCATTTGTCCCTTGGTATTTAGTCTACTTCAGAACCCTGTTTTTTATATAATAATAATAAAAAAAATTATATATATATAAAATTATATAAAAAACAGGGTTCTGAAGTAGACTAAATACCAAGGGACAAATGCTGTCTAAACACTGGCATTTGGCGACAGTATGTGTGTGTGTGTGTGTGTGTGTGTGTGTGTGTATGTATGTATGTGTATATATATATATATTTAAAAAAAAAACTCTATCACACATACATAGTTTTTGGTGGTTAAGATACACTTTTATTCCTATTATCATTATTATATTTATTATTGTTTTATGCTTTATTACTAGTAGTAGTATTAGCAATTTTATTATTGTATTTGTGTTATTAGTATACACTTTTGTTATTAAGGTTATTATTTTATGGTTGTTAAGATACACTTTATTAAGTTGTACCTACTTTATGGTGGTTGTTGTTATCATACACTTTAGTAGTATTAATATAATTATTATATTTAGTATTATTGTTGTTATTATATGCTTTATTACTAGTTGTAGTTTTAGTATTAGCAGTTTTATTATTATTATTATTATTATTGTTAGTTCTACTTATTTTATGGTGGTTGTTTGATTCATTTTAGTATTATTAATATCATTATATTAATTGTTATTATTTTTTATATGCTTTATTACTAGTTGTAGTTTTAGTATTAGCAGCTTTATTATTATTATTATTTTTATTTTTATTGTATTTGTGTTATGAGTATACACTTATTATGATTATTATAATATATAAGTACCTGAAATAAATTATGCAATATATTTTAGCTCATGGTGTAAGCAGACTGATCTTGCGCTGGTGGTGTAATTGCCTCGTTAATATACGGATCTGTCGGTAATGTGTCTCCTGGTTTGTGTTATTTCCCGAGGTCTGTTCATTGTCACAGGAAGAGATTTCGGCGTTGGCACGCCAGACAGTTTACAGCTGGCCAGCGGTGTTTATGGGATGTGGACGTATAACTTTCCCTTTCTGTAAACAGTGTTCAGTATTCTGGAGCGAGCTGCTGAACATCTGCGGTTTCGCGTTCCCGTCATTATTTTTTTTTTTTTTATATGAAGGAGATAATTTGGGAAATTTGGCTTCTGAAGTGGTTGTCTGACACGATCGCTATACAGAGGAGTGCGATGAAGAGGGATCTCGCTATCAGATGAAGCAGGAGGTTTTGTAAATGAGTAAATCTGAATTCCGGGAATATTACAAAAAAAAAGAAATAACCTTGTAGACCCCCCTCCCTAAACGGTAATTGCTAATATTTGTCCAGGGGATCAGTAAAAAGCAATTGTTGTTTATTTTAATACCCCCCCCCCCCCGGCGCTCCCACAATTTCCTTCTTCCATGCAAACTGGTTGCCCCAAAACCTCTTCCTTTTTTTTTTTTTTTTTTTTTTTTTTTTTTTTTTTGATCGAGTTCCTCCACAATCCACAGTCGGGTTGGAACAGGAAGGGGCCGTTCCCAATCTGTTCCCACAAAGTTGTCTTGGTATGCCGACTCCTTAAGAGTTCCCTTCACTGGAACTAAGGGGCCAAGCCCAACCCCTGAAAAACAACCCCCACACCATAATCCCCCCTCCCCCCCCACACCATAATCCCCCCTCCACCAAATGATTTGGACCAGTGCACAAGGTCCATAAAGACATGGATGAGCGAGTTTGGGGTGAAGGAACTTGACTGGCCTGCACAGAGTCCTGACCTCACCCCGATAGAACCCCTTTGGGATGAATTAGAGAGGAGACTGCGAGCCAGGCCTTCTCATCCAACATCAGTGCCTGACCTCACAAATGCTCTTCTGGAGGAATGGTCAAATATTCCCATAGACACCCTCCTAAACCTTGTGGACGGCCTTCCCAGAAGAGTTGAAGCTGTTATAGCTGCAAAGGGCGGAGCCAACTCAATATTGAACCCTACGGACTAAGACTGGGATGCCATTAAAGTTCATGTAAAGGCAGGCGTCCCAATACTTTTGGTAATATAGTGAGGGGGAAAAAAAGTATTTGATCGGCTGCTGATTTTGTACATTTGCCCACTGACAAACGATGAGTGTATAATTTTAATGGTCGGTTTATTATAACAGTGAGAGACAGAATAACAACAAAAATATCCAGAAAAACACATTTCAAAAAAGTTGTAAATTGATTTTGATTTTAATGAGAGAAATAAGTATTTGATCCCCGATCAATCAGCAAGATTTCTGGCTCCCAGGTGTCTTCTATACAGGTAGCAAGCTGAGATTAAGAGCACTCGCTTAAAGGGAGTGCTCCTAATCTCAGCTTGTTACCTGTATAAAAGACACCTGTCCACAGAAGCAATCGATCAGATTCCAATCTCTCCACCATGGCCAAGACCAAAGAGCTGTCCAAGGACGTCAGGGACAAGATTGTGGACCTACACAAGGCTGGAATGGGCTACAAGACCATCGCCAAGCAGCTTGGTGAGAGGGTGACAACAGTTGGTGCGATTATTCGCAAATGGAAGAAACACAAAATAACGGTCGCTCTCCCTCAGTCTGGGGCTCCATACAAGATCTCACCTCGTGGAGGTTCAATGATGATGAGAACGGTGAGGAATCAGCCCAGAACTACACGGGAGAATCTTCTCAATGATCTCATCTGGGACCATATTCACCAAGAAAACAATCAGTAACACACTACACCTTGAAGGACTGAAATCCTGCAGCCCCCGCAAGGTCCTCCTGCTCAGGAAATCACATGTACAGGTCCGTCTGAAGATTACTAATGAACATCAAATGATTCAGAGGAGAACTGGGGGAAAATGTTGTGGTCAGAGGAGACCAAAATCCAGGTCTTTGGCATCAACTCAACTCGCCGTGTTTGGAGGAGGAGGAGGAATGCTGCCTATGACCCCAAGAACACCATCCCCCACCGTCATACATGGAGGTCCTATGACCCCAAGAACACCATCCCCCACCGTCATACATGGAGGTCCTATGACCCCAAGAACCCCATCCCCCACCGTCATACATGGAGGTCCTATGACCCCAAGAACCCCATCCCCCACCGTCATACATGGAGGTCCTATAACCCCAAGAACCCCATTCCCCACCGTCATACATGGAGGTCCTATGACCCCAAGAACACCATCCCCCACCGTCATACATGGAGGTCCTATGACCCCAAGAACACCATCCCCCACCGTCATACATGGAGGTCCTATGACCCCAAGAACACCATCCCCCACCGTCATACATGGAGGTCCTATGACCCCAAGAACACCATCCCCCACCGTCATACATGGAGGTCCTATGACCCCAAGAACACCATCCCCCACCATCATACATGGAGGTGGAAACATTATGCTTTGGGGGTGTTTTTCTGCTAAGGGGACAGGACAACTTCACCGCATCAAAGGAACGATGGACGGGGCCCCATGTACCATCAAATCTTGGGTGAGAACCTCCTTCCCTCAGCCAGGGCATTGAAAATGGGTCATGGATGGGTATTCCAGTATGACAATGACCCAGAACACCTAGCCAAGGCAACAAAGGAGTGGCTCAAGAAGAAGCACATGAAGGTCATGGAGTGGCCTAGCCAGTCTCCAGACCTTCATCCCATAGAAAATATGTGGAGGGAGCTGAAGGTTCGAGTTACCAAACTTCAGTCTGGAAACCTTAATGACTTGGAGAGGATCTGTAAAGAGGACAAAATCCCTCCTGAGATGTGTGCGAACCTGAAGGCCAACTCCAAGAAACGTCTGACCTCTGTGATCGCCAACAAGGGTTTCTCCACCAACTACTAAGTCATATTTTGTGAAGGGGTCAAATACTTATTTCATTCATTAAAATGCAAATCAATTTATAGCTTTTTTGAAATGTTTTTTTGATTTATTATACATGCCAGCATGTCAAATACATAAATTTTACATGTACTTAAAGTGGAGTTCCACCCAAAAGTGGAACTTCCACTCAGATTCCTCCCCCCCTCCGGTGACACAGTTGGCACCTTTCAGGGGGGAGGGGGGTACAGATACCTGTATATTACAGGTATCTGTACCCACTTCCGGCATAGATAGCCGCAGAATCTGCGGTTATTTACGCCACTTCCTGCTCCCTCCCCACTGCCTGCTGGGAAACACACGGGTCCCAGAGACAGCAGGGACCATCCATATTGCGCTGCGCGACTCGCGCATGCGCAGTAGGGAACCGGGAAGTGAAGCCGCACGGCTTCACTTCCTGATTCCCTTACCGAAGATGGAGGCGGCAGCACCCGAGGACGGAGAGACGCTTCGGCCTCGGGTGCCGACATCGCGGGCGCCCTGGACAGGTAAGTGTCCATGTTTTAAAAGTCAGCAGCTGCAGTATTTGTAACTGCTGACTTTTAAGAAAATTTTTTTCGGCGGCGCTCCGCTTTAACGCCTACTTTGAAGTGTGAATGGACCCTATAAGTCCGTCTGCAGCCTTTTCACTGCTGTGTGGTCACCATATAGTTAAGGCTGACCCCGGCCATGGGGTGGGGTTGCAGTTTGGAGGCGGTTTAGCCATCCATTGATTGCCGGGTGACTACAGGAAGCGAGGAGCGCGGTGGCGGGCATTTCCGGGTGACGTGATTTGGCCTTTTTCACAGCTCGCCCATTTCCTGGAGTGTAGCCAGCCGGCTCCGGATCAGTATGGAGGAGAATGGAGAGCTGACAGTTTAATAGAGCCCATTGACCGGCCAGGCAGACAGGCAGTGTGAGGTCACCCCCACCTCCCCTCCACTTCCTTCCACCCCCACCTCCCTTCCACCCCCAGTGATTGTAATGTCTGGCATGCTTGGGAGCCATGGTCTTCTTAACCCTTCCCATGCCAAGCTGGCCGCTGCTGTGTGCTGTGAAATATAATGGGGGGGTTACATGGAGGATGCAATCCATGCATGCGCTTCAGGCCCAGTTCTAATATACAATGAAGGCCCTGCAGAGGAAGACTCCTAAATCCTCCCTCCAGCCTCCCCTTCAGTCTTGCACAGGTGTTCCGGCTCCTCTCCCGGACTGAACCGGCTTCCCATGATTTCTCTGCACACTGTACAATCTCCAACACTTCCTGGTTTCTGGCCTAGGCCTAAATGATGTCATTTTTTTTGGGGGGGGGTGGGGTAGGAGGGGTTTTCTAAGCTAAGCACACCTCCCTGCCTTGTGCCTGAGCTAAGGGCAGGAGGTAAATCCTACATGCATCATCTATACGTACTGAGGATGGCTGCTACTAGAAATGTTAAGAGGGGGGGGGGGGTCTTCTTTTTCAAAGTGATTACTAAGCATTATAAAGCATGGAGACATGGATGGGGGGGGAGGTTGCTTTGAATTGGAAAATGTCATACATCCCAGGAGTCTTCTGGCGGGAAGGCGGGGCTTTCCCAGCTAAGCACACTTTCCTGCCTGAATGCCTGAGCTAAGGGCAGATGGATTCCAGGAAGTCAATGCTATATGCATCATCTGCCCTTACTCAAGATGGCCACTGCTCTAAATGTGGGGGGGGGGGGTGTTTTTCAAAGTGATTTCTCACCAAAATAAGTTTGCTTTGAATAGGAAAATTTTTAGGTCATACATCCCAGGAGTCTTTAAGTGGGGAGGAGGGGCTTTCTCAGCTAAACACACTCTCATGCCTGAGCTAAAGGCAGGAAGTAAATTCTGCATTCATCATCTGCCCTTACTGAAGATGGCTGCTGCTAGAAATGTTAGGGGGGTCTTCTTTTTTTTTAAAGTGATTCCTCAGCAAAATAAAACATGACATGAATAGATGGGGGGAGTTTGCTTTGAATAGGGAAATTATGTCATACATCCCAGGAGTCTTCTGGAGGGGAGGAGGGGCTTTTACAGCTATGCACACTGTCCTGCCTGTATGCCTGAGTTAAGGGCAGATGGATTCCAGAAAGTAAATGGTACATGAATCACCTGCCCTTATTCAAGATGGCGGCTGCTGCTAGACATTGTAGGGGGGGGTTGTTTTTCAAAGCGATTTCTCAGCATAAAAAAGCATGGAAACATAGGTGTGTGTGTGTGTGTGTGGGGGGGGGTTGCTTTGAATGGGAAGATGGTGTCGTACATCCCAGGAAAGAAGGAGGGGCTTTCTCAGCTAAGCACACTTTCCTGCATGCCTGAACTAATCTGCCCTTACTGAAAATGGCGGCTGCTGCTAGAAATGCTGGGGGGGGGTTGAGGGGGTTTTCTTTTTTTAAGGTGATTTCTCAGCAAAATAAAGCATGGAGACATGGATGGATGGATGGATGGGGGGCGTTTGCTTTGAATAGGCAAATGATATCATACATCCCAGGAGTTTTCTGGAGGGTAGGAGGGGCTTTCTCCGCTAAGCACACCGTCCTGCCTGCTTGCCTGAGTAGTTCCACTTTAGCCGGCACATCCTGGCACTGCTCGATCCGGGTGTTTAGTTTTGGGTGACCCCATGTAATGGGTGTTTTGTTCCCCATAAATGACGGGTTCTCTTTAATTCATTCCACACCTCTGATCTCTCGGTCTATAGACCGGCTTCTCCTCCGCCGCGATCTCTAGACAGATCTGTCCCGTAATCCGGAAGCATCACCTATAATCCTCTTTAAAGGCCAACTCCAGCCTGACTTTTGGTACTTAGTATTACTTATTTCTGCTGACGTCGCCCCGGTGCTCATCCACGCCGTAAGCCCAGAAATGAGGGCAAAGGCTGGAGCCAACGCAGAGCGCAAAGGATTCAGGTTATCGCACACATCGGAGAAGCCCATTGGCCAGAGCCACGTTTGTTAGAAATTTTGGTTGGTTGGTTGGTAGCTGGTGACCCAACGGGGCTGCAGTCTTTTGGTAAAGGGAACCTGTGCTATGGCCATACCTGATAAAGCAACTGGTTCTCTTTAAGTTCGGTTCCCTACTGGCCCATGTGACAGCTCTGATGCTTTGTGATTGGTCCATCTTGAGGGGCGAGAGCACAGTCAGCCCTGACCAGGGCGATTAACGTTTCTTCTGGTAACCACTTGCCGACCCAGCTTTTTCTGGCACTTTTGTTTGAATCCTCATGTTGTGCTAGAAAATGACTTTTAACCCCCAAACATACATATCCCCAGGAGCCTGCATTCACTATATCTGATCTCCCCAGGAGCCTGCATTCACTATATCTGATCTCCCCAGGAGCCTGCATTCACTATATCTGGTCTCCCCAGGAGCCTGCATACACTATATCTGATCTCCCCAGGACTCTTCATTCACTATATCTGATCTCCCCAGGACTCTGCATTCACTATATCTGATCTCCCCAGGAGCCTGCATTCACTATATCTGCTCTCCCCAGGAGCCTGCATTCACTATATCTGCTCTCCCCAGGAGCCTGCATTCACTATATCTGCTCTCCCCAGGAGCCTGCAGTCACTATATCTGCTCTCCCCAGGAGCCTGCATTCACTATATCTGATCTCCCCAGGAGCCTGCAGTCACTATATCTGATCTCCCCAGGACTCTGCAGTCACTATATCTGATCTCCCCAGGAGCCTGCATTCACTATATCTGATCTCCCCAGGAGCCTGCATTCACTATATCTGATCTCCCCAGGAGCCTGCATTCACTATATCTGATCTCCCCAGGAGCCTGCAGTCACTATATCTGATCTCCCCAGGAGCCTGCAGTCACTATATCTGATCTCCCCAGGAGCCTGCATTCACTATATCTGATCTCCCCAGGACTCTGCATTCACTATATCTGGTCTCCCCAGGAGCCTGCAGTCACTATATCTGATCTCCCCAGGAGCCTGCAGTCACTATATCTGATCTCCCCAGGAGCCTGCATTCACTATATCTGATCTCCCCAGGAGCCTGCATTCACTATATCTGGTCTCCCCAGGAACCTGCATTCACTATATCTGCTCTCCCCAGGAGCCTGCATTCACTATATCTGATCTCCCCAGGACTCTGCAGTCACTATATCTGATCTCCCCAGGACTCTGCAGTCACTATATCTGATCTCCCACAGTACACAGAACGTGGAAATGCAATTATTTTAATAAATATAAACTGCTAAATATCTTTTCTCATCAGCAGTATATAGAAGTCTTGTGACTTCTGTCAGTGTCTGGTTAAAGCTTGTAGGAGGAGATTTCATTCTCCTCTGACCGTCCTATGAGGCTGCAGGACCCCTGACCCTCTGTCTGGACAGTGCTGATTGGCCCTGTGCTGATCACATGCTCCCAAGAAGAAAAAAAAAAAACGCTCTAGCTATATACACAAAACTGAGCATGTGCAGCTTGCTTGGCCTCTGTACTATCGGGTGATGGATTGGGTACAGTAGAAGAAGGGGAGGATCAGAGAAGACAGGATCAAACCGATTTTTTACACAATGCAGAGGATTAACCCCGTAGGTTCTGCAGTGAATATAACAAGCGTGCTCTACTGCATATACAGACTGATTTTACTGATCAGAGTTAAGTAACACTTGGGTGTGAAGGGGTTAAATATAACAGATTATGTAACAAGTTAAAAGTTTATTGGCAATGCTGCAAAGTTGATTGATGAGTGTTTACAGATCGACGCGCTGCAGAAGATTGTCATCAATTGATCGCAGCTGTGCGACTAAACTTTTCACTGGTTACATAATCTGCTCCATTGAATTACTCATGCTGGGAACAATTAGAGCAATTTTTGTTACATTGTGGAAGTGGGGAATGTGCGTATCGCTAAGCGAACGAATTACAAATGATTGAAGAGGTTTGTAAGCAAAACTTCGCTGCAATTTGTTACTAAGACATCAATATTGGCAACGTTGCTTATCATTGTAGACACTCTGATATGAGAGCAGTGCTGTACAGACAAGTGAGAATGAAGCCGGCAATACATGGATCGAAAATCAGCTGGTTCAGCCAGGACCGGACAGATTTCGTTCCATCTATGGGCACAACCTGGTTGTACCAAAGTTAATCTGCTGATCGACTTCGGTGCAACCACCCCGTCAGGTTCTTTTTCTTAATGGTTACTGCCCCACCAGATATAGCCTGCAACACTGATGATTGTATTCTGCTGGCGGGGATGGCTTCCTGCTGTGAGAACTCAATAGCACAGCGGGAGTGATTTCCCCATCCACCTTGAATGTGTTGGTGTGGGAATCGACATATGTATAATGTATGGGCCTACCATAGTGTAAAAGAGCCATTCCAGCCCTTTGCAAGCACTCACTGATAGGATGACTCCGACATCCCTTAGAATATGTTCTGTAGGACGAAACACATAAGGGTGGAGCAAAGCGGTGACGTCATCACGCCAATTGACTGGAAAATTGCTACACTATGTAGTTTCCTCTTTCTTTCTCTGCGCACGAAACTCAGTTATATTGTATGTGGTTACCATCACTCTGCATGGAGGAGAGAGCCATCCATCCTTCGGTGATCAGTATTAAGCGATGTGAGACCCCCCACTCTCCCCTATGTAATTTAGGTCTAATCCTTTGGTAATCTGGTCTGTTTGGTGGTAGCTGGAGAAGGTGGGTAAAAGATTGAGTTTGATTTATTTTGGACTTTTTTTTTATCACTATTCACATTTGGCCTTAATGGCTATTTATGCAATTTGAAATAATATGCTTTTAGCATCGCCACACATTATTTGCATATATAATGTATCGGCCTGCCTTAGTGTAATAGAAAAATTCCAGCCTTTTGCAAGCACTAATTGATAGGATCACTCCAGCATCCCTCAGATGACGTTCTGTAGGACGAAATGCGTAGGGGTGGAGCTAAGCTGTGATGTCATCATGCTGGCTCAGGCTGGCAGCATTTGTCAGTGTTTTGCCTGGTTTATTTTCTTCTCTTGTGAGTATTTAGCTTTTTTTTTTTTTACCACTTGCCTACTGGAAACTTTTACCCCCTTCCTGTCCAGGCCAATTTTTAGCCTTCAGCGCTGTCGCACTTTGAATGAGAATTGCGCGGTCATGCATACTGTACCCAAACAAAATTTTTTTTTTTTTTTTTGGTGGTATTTAATGACCACTGAGGTTTTTTATTTTTTGCTAATAAACAAAAAAAGACCAAACATTTTGAAAAAAAACCTTTTTTCTTAGTTTCTATTATAACTTTTTGTAAATAAGTAATTTTTTCTCCTTCACTGGTGTGTGCTGATGAGGCTGCACTGATGGGCGCAGACGGGGTTGCGATGATGGCTGTTGACAAGGCTGCACTGAAAATAAGTAATTTTTTCTCCTTCACTGGTGTGCTGATGAGGCTGCGATGATGGGCGCTGGCGAGGCTGCGATGATGGGCGCTGGCGAGGCTGCGCTGTTGGGCGCAGGCGGGGCTGCGCTGTTGGGCGCAGACGGGGCTGCGCTGACGAGGCTGCACTGATGGGAGCAGACGGGGCTGCACTGATGGGCGCAGACGAGGCTGCGATGATGAGCACTGACGAGGCTGCGATGATGGGCGCAGACGGGGCTGCACTGACGAGGCTGCACTGATGGGCGCTGATGGGGCTGCTCTGAAATGCGTAAGCTGCTGTAATTTGTACCCTCCACCCAATGAAATAAAGTGATTTATTCAGAGGGATGAGTTGCTGTTATGTACAGTATATGCTGCTGCGAAACAGGGAAGTAATTGGAACCTACATGGGCAGAGCTGAGGTTCCCGTTCAGCCCGCTGCAGCTCGGTGATGGGGGTGATATGGTGTGAGTGTTACTCTGTTGTACTTTATCTAAAATATTCAGCTCTGTCCTGAAGGGCCGAGTAGTATTCTTTTTGCAGAGATTTCTTTTCACTTCCTGCCGTGTCACCTCGAAAGGACGAGAGAGGAAATCTCCCCAACGGGGACAGAGGCAACAGTAAAAAAACCTTTAAAAATGTGGAACCCAACCCCCCCCCTCTCAAAGTCTAGGTGGATCTGGTGGAATGTCGGTGGTGCAGGCCGACCATCGGGTAGCTGTTTTCTCTCTTGTTGTTTCTCTTTGGAGATGCCTTCTGGCTGTTACATCGGGCATATCGGTTCTTCAGCTTTTTTTTTTACGATTGTCCATGCTTGAGTTAAGCGACGACAGAAGGAAAGAGTAGAGGCCCTTCCAAGTATGAAGGTCTGCAGAACGAGAACCAAATGTTGTCCGTATTTCTTGATCTCCTTCCAGCCAACTGTACAGATCTAAAGCAGCTTTCCAAACAAAAGCAATTCCTGGCATCACTGTGAAGTCCTCATCTCCACCGAACGATAAGACTCCCAGCGCTGCATGGAAACGTCTGAGCTTTATGATCGATCGCCGCTCTGCTTCTCCTCTATGAAGTCTTGTTGTCTCCTGATCCGTGAAGACGGAACAATAGACTCCGGAAAGATGTCCAATACCTGCTTGGATCCAGTTGGCATGGCGGACGTGTCTTCAGTATGATGGGGGAAAATATCGGTGCAAATAACTGCCTCCTGCAACTTTTACTTAAAGCGGAAACGGCACGGCATCTGAGGGCCACAAAAAAAAATGCTATTCAATTCATAGCAAACTCCCCAGAAAAAAAAAAAAAAAAAAAAAAGCTATTTCTTCAGTTGCTTCTCGGTTTCCAGTGACACCAAGAATGAAGCACTGGTTCCTCCTACTGACACCAATGATGGGGCGCTATTCCTCCCACTGACACCAAGGATGGGGCACTATTCCTCCCACTGACACCAACGATGGGGCGCTATTCCTCCCACTGACACCAACGATGGGGCGCTATTCCTCCCACTGACACCAAGGATGGGGCGCTATTCCTCCCACTGACACCAAGGATGGGGCGCTATTCCTCCCACTGACACCAAGGATGGGGCGCTATTCCTCCCACTGACACCAAGGATGGGGCGCTATTCCTCCCACTGACACCAAGGATGGGGCGCTATTCCTCCCACTGACACCAAGGATGGGGCGCTATTCCTCCCACTGACACCAAGGATGGGGCGCTATTCCTCCCACTGACACCAAGGATGGGGCGCTATTCCTCCCACTGACACCAAGGATGGGGCGCTATTCCTCCCACTGACACCAAGGATGGGGCGCTATTCCTCCCACTGACACCAAGGATGGGGCGCTATTCCTCCCACTGACACCAAGGATGGGGCGCTATTCCTCCCACTGACACCAAGGATGGGGCGCTATTCCTCCCACTGACACCAAGGATGGGGCGCTATTCCTCCCACTGACACCAAGGATGGGGCGCTATTCCTCCCACTGACACCAAGGATGGGGCGCTATTCCTCCCACTGACACCAAGGATGGGGCGCTATTCCTCCCACTGACACCAAGGATGGGGCGCTATTCCTCCCACTGACACCAACGATGGGGCACTATTCCTCCCACTGATACAAACGATGGGGCACTATTCATGTCCTTTGATATCAATGATGGGGCACTATTCCTCCCACTGACACCAATGATGGGGCACTATTCCTCCCACTGACACCAAGGATGGGACTTTTTCTACTCCCACTGGCTCTAGTCTGTCCCCCCCCCCCCCCTAAAGTCTGAAGGACAGTAAAATGGCTCTTTGTTTATAAAGTTTGGAGACCCCGATCTAGAGGAGGGGTTTTCTCAGCTAAGCAAACCTTCGCGTCTGCTTGCCTGAGTTAAGGGCAGATGGATTCCCGGAAGTAAATGCTACTTGAATGATCTGCCTTTACTCAAGAAGGCCACGACTAGAAATACTAGGGCGGGGGCGGGGGGGGGGGTTATTTAATGATTTCTCAACAAAATAAAGCATGGAGACATGGCTGGATGGGGAAGTTTACTTTGAATATTAAAAATGAATGAAATAACATTTTCAGTTTGTGGGGCTCAGATACACTTTTTAGTTCCTCTTTAACGTCTTCTTTTTTTTTTTTTTTCCCTTGACTAGATTTCCAGAAATGGCTGGAAATCTGATGGAGTTGTGACCTTATTCTGTGTTCTTGTTTCGCTTGTTGGAAACTTGTGATTTAATTTTGCCATGCGCTCGTAATTTCTAAACTGCGACAAACAGAATTGGCCTCATAAAGTGTCTTAAGTGTTTCCTCACTGCCCCCCTCCCCCCCCCCCCATACATGTTCTTTAGCATTTTGAAAGGATGAAGCAAAGTGTCCGGGAGGACTGTGAAGTTCAATGGTCAATATGGTCCATATGTGTGGTCTGTGAATAATAGGAGTAATAAAGTTAACAAGGAGAACCGTCATTTTTTTAGCTGAACGCTTCAACTCAGCCTTGGCTGTTGTGAGTATTTGTTGTTCTAGGTCAGCCTTTCTCAACCTTCTTCAGCACAGAGGAACCCTAATAATAAAGTTCCGATCTCAGGGACCCCCTGCTGAAAAAAAATTCCATATCTACAACTCATGATACATTAGTGTGAAGGTCGGTGACAAGAATGCTCCTTACACTTGAGGTCATTGGGAAGAATTCCCCCCTTACAGATAGCTAAAAAGATCAATTTGTATCAGTGGGAACTTATCTGAGTGACAGAAATTGCTCATTGCTTGAGGAACCCCTCGCAGCCTCTTGTTGAGGAACCCCTCGCAGCCTCTTGTTGAGGAACCCCTCGCAGCCTCTGGTTGAGGAACCCCTCGCAGCCTCTGGTTGAGGAACCCCTCGCAGCCTCTGGTTGAGGAACCCCTCGCAGCCTCTGGTTGAGGAACCCCTCGCAGCCTCTGGTTGAGGAACCCCTCGCAGCCTCTGGTTGAGGAACCCCTCGCAGCCTCTGGTTGAGGAACCCCTAGCAGCCTTTGGTTGAGGAACCCTGCTCTAGGTCAATGGTTCCCAGCCGCAGTCCTCAAGTACCTGAACAGGCCATGTTTTGAGAATTCTTCTTAGATACAAAAGCTTTCATACATACCAAGCCGTTGATGTTGATCTAAATCAGGGGTCTCCAAACTTACTAAACAAAGGGCCAGTTTACTGTCCTTCAGGCTTTAGGAGGGCCAGACTGTGGCCAGTGAGAGTAGAAAATGCCCCGGCATCAGTGAGGGAATAAACAATGCCCCATCATGGCATGAGTGGTAGGAATAATGCCAGATTGATGGTGTCAGTAGGAGGACTTGTGCCCCATTATTGGTATCAGTGGGAGGAAAAGTGTCCCAAGGGTCAACAAAGGCAAGCAAATGGCCACGTCTGGCCCACAGTTTGGAGACCACTGATTTAAAGCACCTGCTCAAGGTGAAGGAAGTCCTAAAAACATGACCTGTTGAGGGTACTTGAGAACTGGGGTTGCGAACCACTGCTTTAGGTCAGGTCTTTCAATAAAAGCCTCTATCTCTGGAAGAAGAGCTAAATATTTTAAATGCTGCTTCAATCATATAGGTTATAACAACATTATTGAAGAAGGTCTACCAAGGTCATCTACTTGGGTGCGTGATAGACCATGGAGGAATTCACCAGGATTGGATGTCAGATACTTTATTACCAATAGGGTGCATACAAAAATAAATATCCTTTGTGATTCCTTCAGTGCCCGTCCTAGTCCTTCAACATATTTACTAGGCATCTATTTCTCAGGCAGTTGGTCTGGTTGGACTTGTCCTTCTATAGGTTCTCGTACCCTGAGTAGTATGATAGTCAGCGTTGGGATCACAGCCAGCTCTGTACACTCAAGGATACTTGAGCACCAACCAGTAAATTTCTTAATGTCCTTATTGAAATACAAGGAAGGAAGCAATACTAACATTGGCTCATGAAAAGTTTCCTGTCTTTGCTTAGGCAATATAGTGGAACTTTTTTTTTTTTTCTTTTCAAGAGGAGCTTGCTTGGGTCAGGTGTTTCCAGTGAAGGTTTCTGTTATTTTGACATCATATCAAGACATTTTAGATCCTTGAGTTCTTACAACCTTTGTGGTAACAGTTTGGTGAATGCCCTTTTCTGTTGCAGCATGACTGTGCCCGAGTGCAAAGCCAGCTCCATAAAAAAATGGTTAGACCCGTTTGGGGTGGAGGAACTTGAGTGTCCTGTGCTGAGCCCTGACCTCTACTCTACTTGGAGGCTTTGGAATGCTGATTGTGAGCCAGGTCTTCATCCAACACCAGTATCTGACCTCACAAATGGGAATAAATTCCCACAGACTCACTCCAAAATCTTGAAGGCTTACCCAGAAGAGAAGAGGGTGTTAAGTGAAGGCGTCTATTAATACTATATCATATAAAAGACTTTTTTAAACAATTGTGTTCTTCCAACCACAGTTTGAAGGCCCATTGCAGTTCCACCATGACTGTACCCCTGTGTACAAAGCCAGCTCCATAAAGACATGAATGAACAATCAAAATGTATTTGATTGTTAATTTATGCTCTGGTTGCGGACCAAGGGTGGCACCCAGTAATTGTTATAGCAGGAGAGATCTCATACTCCACTTGGAGTGGTGAAATCTTTGCGATATACTTTGCCATAAAGACATGTTTTGACCAGTTTGGTGTGGAGGAACTCAAATGTCCTGCACAGAGCCCTGACCTCAACCCTATTTGAGTGGCTTCGGATTGCTGATTGTGAGCCAGGTCTTCATCTAACACCAGTACCTGACCTCAGAAATGGGAACAAATTCCTACAGACTCGCTCCAAAATCCTATAGAAAGTCTACCCTGAGGAGTGGAGGGTGTTATAGCTGCTGGAAGGGAGTGACAACTCATTAATTCCCATGGTTATGGAATGAGAGGTAAGCTCAGTGGTGGTCAAGTGTCCAAGAACCTTTGACCAATACAGTTTAGATTCCTGTTGGCCACTGGTGGGATATGTAGTATCAAGGGATTCTGGGAGAGAACCAGATGGATGTTCCAGTTTGTTCCAGAGGGTTGCACAGTGTATGGTTACTACTTGGTATTTTAAGCTGTATTACTGGCTAGATTGAAAACGGTCTTGTTCATATGGTGGGTGGATCTCATTTATAGGATGGGTCAAAACTTAGTTGAATAATTCTGTAGGTGGTATTGAAAAAAAATGGTTTGGGCTGTGGTTGGGTTTTAATATTGCTCTAGACCAGGGGTCTCCAAACTGCTGGCATTAATGGGAGTGAACATCACATTTGGTATCGGTGGGAGGAATAGTGCACCATCATTGGCATTATTGGGAGGAATAGTGCCCCATTGTTGGAATCATTGGGAGGACTAGTGCCCCATTGTTGGTATTATTGGAAGGAATAGTGCCCCATATAGTGTAGAATTATGTTGGCCACTGGTGGCATATGTAGCATCAAGGGATTCTGGGAGAGAACCATATGGATGTTCCAGTTTGGAATCTTTTAGAGGGAGATGGTTGCACAGTGTATGGTTACTACTTGGTATTTTAAGCTGTATTACTGGCTAGATGGAAAACGGTCTTGTTCATATGGTGGGTGGATCTCATTTATAGGATGGGTCAAAACTTAGTTGAATAATTCTGTAGGTGGTATTGAAAAAAAAAATGGTTTGGGCTGTGGTTGGGTTTTAATATTGCTCTAGACCAGGGGTCTCCAAACTGCTGGCATTAATGGGAGTGAATATCACCACATTTGGTATCGGTGGGAGGAATAGTGCCCCATAATTTGAATTATTGGGAGGACTAGTGCCCCATCATTGGTACTTTTGGGAGGGATAGTGCCCCATTGTTGGTATCATTGGGAGGCATAGTGCCCCATTGTTGGTATTATTGGGAGGACTAGTGCCTCATCTTTGGTATTATTGGGAGGGATAGTGCCCCATCGTTGGCATATTTAGGAGACATAAAGCCCTATTGTTGGTATTTTTGGGAGGAATAGTGCCCTATTGTTGGTATTTTTGGGAGGAATAGTGCCCCATTGTTGGTATTTTTGGGAGGAATAGTGCCCCATCATTGGTATTGTTGGGTGAAATGGTGCCCCATTGTTGGTGTAGGTTGGCAAAATAGTGTCTCATATCATTGGGAGGATTAGTGCCCCAAGGGCTGTATAAAGGGAAGGGCCGCGGTTTGGAGACCATTGTTCTAGAAGAGTATTCTGCTGTTTGGCTCTTCCAGTGCTATATGAGGTGACTATGCCGCGTGCTCCATCTGCCTTGAATTTATGTTCAACGTTCTTGTTAAAAACGAAAAACTGTAAAGCACATCTGTTGTGAATCTTTTCTACATTTAACCTCATGTTTGTCTGTAGGCCACACTGGTTGTGACCACATTGGCCAGACACCCCCCTGCTTGACTACAGGTGGCCCGTGTAGTGACAGATCGATCGGTTTATAGTTGACTTTCGGGTCAGAGAGACCTCAGTGTGCGACTCCAGGCAAGTGTAAAACTCATTTTTTTGAATGGATCTATTTTATATTAATTGAAATGTTCTCCATCTAAGGACCATGAAGGTTGATGACGCCAATCGGCTGCGCTTGCCTGCACACTGAACCTCCCTTTATGAGATGACCATGTTACCAATGCCATGCCATTGGGTGTATTCCCATGCTACTGTCCTCCTTGGAGGTATGGTGGGGGGCCTGGTAGATGAACCTGCAGAGAAATGGAGAAGATTTTGAGGGCTGTGAAGTAAATGTATATGGTTGTCCTAATCAAGCAATCTATTGTGGTGTGAAAGGAGCCTAAACCCCGGTTCATGCTGATGCCATGCTGGAAATGCCCAGGAATCGCTGGGATTCCCACATACCAATCACACTGTGTTCATGCAATCTGCTGCGGGTGTCATTTAAAAGTTTATTACCAATATAATGCTGCGCTATCCAAATGCAGTCAAATGATATTCATACTAAATCCTATTATTACTGACTACAGTTAAATAGTGGTGGTGAGATATTCCATTCCTATATAAAAAAAAAAAAAAAAAAAATGCAATCTTATGCGATTTATAAATTGTGATCATAAACACCTAAAAATTGCAAACCTGGTGCTAATTTTAGGTGTTTATGATCGCAATTTATAATCGCATAAGATTGCATTATTAGTTTTTATATAGGAATGGAATATCTCACCACCACTATTTAACTGTAGTCAGTAATAATAGGATTTAGTATGATTATCATTTGGATAGCGCAGCATTATATTGGTCGTTTTTATATGGCACGAGCATATGGGACGTGATCAATGCTAGCAGAGCTGTCCTTTTTCATCATCTCTAATTAACATTTGGATATGGTTAGGAGGCTCCTCACACTTTTTTTTTTTTTTATTTTGGATGCTTTTTATAATTTCATATAATCAGTATAAATAAAATGTAGCGACTTCCCCAAGGAAATATCCAGATTTATAGTTGAATCAGATAAGGGGGAAAAAACATTGAATCCCAGCCACAAAGGAGATGGCTTCCAGGCTGGGGTGTTGGCACGTGGTCTATGCTGAGCTCTGTAGGCTCCATGGATTGATGGTTTTTGGGGTCTCTGCTCTGTTCTTGACGGAAAGTTTCTCACGGCTTTCAAGGCTCATTAATCTCCTGTGTGGTCAGTGTGTGCGTCCATGCGTTTAACACTTTAATTAGCTGCCAGGATGTTGAGACTCCTTAATGGTGACGCTGGCCGGCCCCGGCATGTCACCGGCTCTTCACTTTCTTCATTAATGCTCTCGGTACTCTGAGGAATGCTGGGTAGAGGACGGGTAAGACTGGTCTGGCCTACATTTTTTTTTTTTTTTGCCAAACTACAGGCCTCTTGTAGGCGGCAATATATAATGCAAGGTTAAAGTGGTAGTAAAGTGTGTGTCCCCCCCCCCCCTGTTTACTTGTACCTACAGGTAAGTCTATACAGTAAAACCTTGGATTGAGAGTAACTTGGTTTGAGAGCATTTTGCAAGACAAGCTAAATTTTTACATAAATTTTGACTTGATATAAAAATAGCGTCATCACGTCACAACTGAGTATAGGGGTCGGTTCACACTGGGGCAACACGACTTACAGCGCGACTCAGCAAGGCGACTTTGGAGGTGACTTCAACGCAACTTTGAGCGACTTACAACATGACTTCATGTCGCCCCCCAGGACAGGCGACTTTGCCTGTGGCCAATCAGAGCCGTTGTTCCTGTTCTCTTCCTGGGTAAATTCTTTTCTTTTTCCTGTAAAGTCGCTTCACTATAGATGAGGATCCGACTTGGAGGCGACTTCCATTGAATTCTATGGGTGCAGGTCGCCCTGAAGTCGCCCTGAAGTAGTACAGGAACCTTTTCTGAAGTCGGAGCGACTTCAGTAGTGTAAATTAAGAGATCGCTCTCATTGACTATAATGTAATTCCCAATGTCAAACGACTTGGGGCGACTTGAGGCCTGATCCCAAGTCGTGGCAGTGTGAACCGACACTAGAGGTGCCTCTCTTCTCTTTAAGTGTCGGTTCACACTGCCACGACTTGGGATCAGGCCTCAAGTCGCCCCAAGTGGTTTGACATTGGGAATTGCATTATAGTCAATGAGAGCTATCTCTTAATGTACACTACTGAAGTCGCTCCAACTTCAGAAAAGGTTCCTGTACTACTTCAAGGCGACTTCAGGGCGACCTGCACCCATAGAATTCAATGGAAGTCGCCTCCAAGTCGGATCCTCATCTATAGTGAAGCGACTTTACAGGAAAAAGAAAAGAATTTACCCAGGAAGAGAACAGGAACAACGGCTCTGATTGGCCACAGGCAAAGTCGCCTGTCCTGGGGGGCGACTTGAAGTCGTGTTGTAAGTCACTCAAAGTCGCGTTGATGTCGCCTTTGCTGAGTCGCGCTGTAAGTTGTGTTGCCCCAGTGTGAACCGACCCTAAGTCAGTTCACACTGAGGCAACACGACTTACAGCGCGACCGCCTCAGACGACTTGAACACGACTGCAGTGGCGACTTGCAAAACGACTTCTATATAGAAGTCAATGCAAGTCGCTTCAAGTCGCCCCCAAATTCATACAGGGACCTTTTTCTAAGTCGGAGCGACTTGCGTTGCTCCAATTAGAGCGGTTCCATTGTACAGAACAGGACGTGACTTGTCAGGTGGATAAGTCGCCTGACAAGTGGTCCCAGTGTGAACCGGCTCTTAGTGTAGCAATATGGTTACATTTAATGAAGGTCCAACATTTAGCAACTTATTGCTACATTTGTAGAGTGGAGCTTCTGCTGGATTTTTCTTCTAATCCCCTTGTGGAGGATTCTATTTGTAGAAGGACATTTTATGGTTACACAACCAATCACATCGCTATAATCATTTTATATGGACTATAAACGGAAGGACCTATAAATAAATGGTTGTGGAACGAATCATCTGAGTTTCCATTATTTCTTATAGGGAAATTCGCTTTCATATACAAGTGCTTTGGATTACAAGCATGTTTGCAGAACGAATTATGATCGCAGTCCGAGGTTTTACTAAAATTCCTTCCGGAAACATGCTTGTAATCCAAAGCACTTGTATATCAAAGCGAATTTCCCCATAAGAAATAATGGAAACTCAGATGATTCGTTCCACAACCATTTATTTATAAATCCTTCAGTTTATAGTCCATATAAAAAGATTATAGCGATGTGATTGGTTGTGTGTCCATCCCTAAATGGAAGCCTCCACAAGGGGATTAGAAGCAAAATCCAGCAGGCGCTCCAGAGTATAAAAGAGAAGAGAGGCGCCTCTAAGTGTAGCAATATGGTTACATTTAAAGCGTTTGTAAAGGTGTTTTTTTTTTTTTTTTTAAAATAACAAACATGTTATACTTACCTTCACTGTGCAGCTCGTTCTGCACAGAGTGGCCCCGAACCTCGTCTTCTGGGGTCCCTCGGCGGCTGTTTCAGCTCCTCCCCGCAAGCATTCACCACCTTAATGCGAGCTCCCTCGCACGGTGGTGAGTGCTTGCGGGCGCGCTCCCGTGATACAGCCGGCGGCTATAGCCGCTCGCTGTATCACTCGGCCCCGCCCCCCGGCGCGCCGCGTCATCGGATGTGATTGACAGCAGCGCGAGCCAATGGCTGCGCTGCTTTCAATCCATCCACTGCAGCCAATCAGCGGCCAGGGTGAGCGGAGGAACAGATGTCAGGAACGCGAAGCTGACTTTCGAGGCGTCAGGTAAGTAAAACGGGGGGGCCTGGGGGCGGCGGTTCTGTCAGAAGTTTTTTCACCTTAATGCATAGAATGCATTAAGGTGAAAAAATTTTTACCTTTACAACCCCTTTAATGAAGGTCGAACGTTTAGCAACTCACATGGTTGATGATAAAAAGACACATCTAAGTATGGAGGCATCCGGGGTAAAGCGCTCCACATAGATCATCCCCTGCACCGCCGACTCTCACCGCTGTCGCTCTGCGATCTGACCGGGAAGACTACCCTGCAGTAGAGCGATCTGAAAGTGAGGTTTGAAGCGTTCATGGAAGGGATGACATCAATGGCGGTGCGGGGGATGGTCTATGTGGACAGCTTTACCCCGGATGACTCCATACTTAGATGTGCCTCTTTTTATCATCAACCATGCCAGTTGCTAAATGTTGCACCTTCATTAAATGTAACCATATCACTACACTTAGAGGCGCCTCTCTTCTCTTTTATACTCAGTTGTGACGCTACTTTTATATCAAGACAAAATGTATTTAAAAATTTGCTTGTCAGAGAGCTGTGCCACGGGTGTGACTCCGGCATGTGCGGCAGTGACGCCATCGTGACTCGACCAATCAAATAGCCGAAGCCCGAGAACCCAGAAGGGAAGACCAGGTGAAGATGGAAGCCCTGTCAGTGGTGCGCAACGCTGGAGGGGTTTGTTCTAAAGTGCACTACATTACTAAAAGTATTGGGACGCCTGCCTTTACACGCACATGAATTTTAATGGCATCCCAGTCTTAGTCCGTAGGGTTTAATATTGGGTTGGCCCCGCCCTTTGCAGCTATAACAGCTTCACCTCTTCTGGGAAGGCCGTCCACAAGGTTTAGGAGGGTGTCTATGGGAATGTTTGACCATTCTTTCAGAAGAGCATTTGTGAGGTCAGGCACTGATGTTGGATGAGAAGGTCTGGCTCGCAGTCTCTGCTCTAATTCATCCCAAAAGTGTTCTATCGGGTTGAGGTCAGGACTCTGTGCAGGCCAGTCAAGTTCCTCCACCCCAAACTCGCTCATCCATGTCTTTATGGACCTTGCTTTTTGCACTGGTCCAAATCATTTTTTGGAGGGGGGGATTATGGTGGGGGGGTTGTTTTTCAGGGGTTGGGTTTGGCCCCTTAATTCCAGTGAAGGGAACTCTTAAGGCGTCAGCATACCAAGACATTTTGGACAATTTCATGCTCCCAACTTTGTGGGAACAGTTTGGGGACAGCCCCTTCCTGTTCCAACATGACTGCCCACCAGAGCACAAAGCAAGGTCCATAAAGATATGGATGAGCGAGTTTGGGGTGGAGGAACCTGGCTGGCCTGCACAGAGTCCTGACCTCAACCCGATGAATTAGAGCGGAGACTTTGAGCCAGGCCTTCTTGTCCAACATCAGTGCCTGACCTCACAAATGCTCTTCTGGAAGAACGATCAAACATTCCCATAGACACCCTCCTAAACCTTGTGGACGGCCTTCCCAGAAGAGGTGAAGCTGTTATAGCTGCAAAGGGCGGAGCCAACTCAATATTGAACCCTACGGACTAAGACTGGCCAGACTATCACCACCAGGCACAAATCTTATGATCCAGATTCATTGACAAAGGCTACGACCCAATACTAGTTGACGATGAGATTAGAAAGGTTTCCTTAATTAATAGAGATTCCTTGTTGATAGAGCAATCTAAACCAGTACAAAACAATAAACATAAGTGGTCTTTCCTAACCAGTTTCTCTATACAGCATAAGCAAATCAAACAAATCATATCCAGACATTGGAAGGTCCTCAAAAATGATCCCGTACTGGGCCCTTTGCTCCCTGAGCGTAGTGGGATCATCTATAGGGGTGCCCCATCTATCAAAAATCAGATTGCTCCTAATGTCATAGACCCCCCTGTTGTGCGCCCTCCAAGCATGTACTGGCCATTGGGACTACAGGGAGTTTCCCGGTGGGCCGATGGCTCAGTGGGCCGATTTCAGTGACAGTGGACCGCTGCCTCCCTCCAGTCCTCTGTCCCCCCCCCCCCGCAGTGCTCACCTCCTCTCCCTGGCTAGTTATGCAGCGCGCCTGAATACAGACATGATGCTCAGGAGTCAACACTTAGAAGCTCATCATACGATCTGGAAGGAGGGCGGCCTCACTTTCCTGCCTAATCTTGTTCCATTGGGGGGGTGGGCACCAAACTGATTCTTTGCCCCAGGTGAAATAATGTCTAGCTTCCCCACTGGTACTGCCTATAAGAGAAATAATGTAGAACGGCTAATAGCTAGGGGGGGGGGGGCTTGGGTGGCAAGCCGGCATGGGAGAGACCTGTCAAAGTGGGCCAGTCTGGGTGAAGTCCAGGGCCAAATTTTTGTCCCAGTCCAGCCCTGGCGCCCTCCTTTCTTCCAAAATATGAAAGGGTTTTTTCCCTGCTGACGCTGTAATGTTTGTCTACATAGCATTTGCGGAAAGAAAAGAACCGAGACATTTATTTCAACCTCTACTGGAAAAGAATATGAAATTAAACATTTCTTGACATGTGAAACACGTTATGTGGTCTATTTGATCACATGTCCATGTAGAAAACAGTACGTTGGTAGGACTATACGCACCTTTTCCGTGAGAAGGAATGAACATATTGCCAACATTAAAAAAGGCCTGACAAATCACAGTGTCCCCAAGCATTTTTTAAGGTGTCACGATCGGAACCCAACTGGGACTCAGTTCCAGGTAATAGATAAATTTATTCCACACTGGAGGGGTGAATCCCTCAAGAGGGGTGTGTCTAAGTTGGAGACCTTTTGGATCCACCAATTTAAAATGCTATTCGCCATTTGGTCTCAACATCGATTGGGACATAAATGCTTTTATCAATCGGGCCTAAATGTATATGTTTTTCAATTTGCTACGTTTTTCTGCCCCTTAGGCTACTAGATTCCTATATAGGTTAGATATATTTGAGATCACTACATTTTTCTTTCCCTTAGGCCACTTGATTCATCTATAGGTTAGATACATTTGAGATCACTACCTACATGTAGATCGGCATAAGAGATATATTATAGACATGGGTATTTTGTTGATATTACATACTGGTAGCTTTTTAGCTAATTTTAATAGGGTGGTTGACTATTGTGATCACTGTATACCATAATATGGAATGTAAGCACCGTGTGCACCTTGTGAGACGACGCCCTAATAACCTACAAGGTCATTATTTATCTATTCCTGACTTTGGGACCCCTAATTACGTATTTTTACATTTTAACTTCAAATTTTATTTATCACCGCAATTTACCACTCTTAGGTTTATGATAGAAGTGTGGAACATATATTAGATCCATACACATATTTTCCGTCCCCCCCCACAATACTTTTGACACTATAGTGTATATATAAAAATAAAAATTCCATGCCTGGGATTGTTTAACGTTCGATGTGGGTGTTCCCTAAAAATGCAGCAGTTCCATCAAAGCTTGCTGTTGGGGGTTTTGGTGAGCGATGAGGGGGGGATGGGGTGGTACGTAGAAGTATACGGCGTATGCCGGTCGTATCTCTTTGGCTTTCAGCCCTCTCTTTGCTTATAACCGTTTTTATTTTTGTCTCATTTTATACGGCGATGAGCCCGCCGCTTCCTTTCATCTTTGTTCGTCTTGTACCCGTCGTTCCTCCAGACATGGCGCACTTAAAGCGATTACACGAACTGCTTTCATATGACCGGCCTGCGCATGCCGGAGTTCACTACAGGACAGGAGGACAGGTGTCGGGCGCTTCCATAACACGACTCGCATACTTCACTCGCCGGTCGCGGTTTTATATACAGACGTCTTCTGCTGTTAGCTGGTCTCCGTTACCCTGTTTTAAAATATTCAAGACGCTTTAAAGCTGAACTCCGGACACAAAAAAAAACGTCCTTTTAAAATGTGTCCCTCAATAGCCGGAAAGGATATAAATCCACATTGCAAACCCAGATATTACCTTGTAAATGTAGCGGTGACATCATCACTGTGCTGTACATAGTCTGTGCAGAGAATACAGCTTGGGAGGGACCCAGAAGGCTCCACCCACCAAAGAAAACTAGAGGGGGGGGCGGAGACCCCGCACAAGCAGAGAGAGAGCAGAGCTGTGGGAGGGGCCCAGAAGGCTCCACCTACCAGAGAAAACTACAGGAGGGGGCGCACAAGCAGAGAGAGCAGAGCTGTGGGTGGGGCCCGGCAGGCTCCACCCACTACAGGCTGCCTGCAGAAAACTACAGGAGGGGCCAGAGACAAGACCAGTCACCCCGCACAAGGAGAGAGAGCAGAGCTGTGGGAGGGGCCCAGAAGGCTCCACCCACTACAGAAAACTACAGGAGGGGGCGGAGACAAGACCGGGCACCGTGCACAAGCAGAAAGAGCAGAGCTGTGGGAGGGGCCCGGCAGTATGCACACCGCGCCAGGGTAGGGAGCATGCCGGGGTTGTGAGCCGTGCCGTGTACACAGCGCTGGGGTCGGGAGCATGCCGTGTACGCGGCGCTGGGGTCGGGAGCATGCCGTGTACGCGGCGCTGGGGTCGGGAGCATGCCGTGTACGCGGCGCTGGGGTCGGGAGCATGCCGTGTACGCGGCGCTGGGGTCGGGAGCATGCTGTGTACACAGCGCTGGGGTTGGGAGCATGCCGTGTACGCGGCGCCGGGGTTGGGAGCATGCCGTGTACGCGGCGCCGGGGTCGGGCGCATGCCGTGTACGTGGGGTCGGGCGCATGCCGTGTACGCGGCGCCGGGGTCGGGAGCATGCCGTGTACATGGCGCCGCTTTCGGGAGCATGCCGTGTACGCGGCGCTGGGGTCGGGAGCATGCTGTGTACACAGCGCCAGGGTTGGGAGCATGCCGCGGTCTGGAGCATGCCGTGTACGCGGCGCCGGGGTCGGGAGCATGCCGTGTACGCGGCGCCGGGGTCTGGAGCATGCCGTGTACGCGGCGCCGGGGTCTGGAGCATGACGTGTACGCGGCGCCGGGGTCGGGAGCATGCCGTGTACGCGGCGCCGGGGTCGGGAGCATGCCGTGTATAAATGGCTTACAGGTATGGGTGGCGAATACAATAATAAATTATTAAATAATATTTTTTTTCCCCATTAAATCCTTTACAAGTTTCTGATAGAAGAATTGAAACAATTACGGGAGCAGAGGGGAGAGGATTCTGCTAAATCCTGTCCATGGTCAGTACTGTTGACCTGATATCACGCTTATCGAATGTCTGCGTATATAAATTGGCCATTTTTAATCGCATTATATGCTTCATGAAGCGATTCTGTATCCTTTAGCAGTTTCCTGGCCTGCGAGTTTTCTGATCGCACATTAAGTCGCAGTGACGAGATGCAGAGCGAACCTCTTAGCTGTATTTATTTTAGACCTGAGTGGGTGGGAATGGTATAAATCGCTGTGTTATCTGTCACGGGATTCCTTCCAGCCAACTGTCCTGCCGCGGCTTTCATGTGCGTCGCGGCTTAATAGAGGCGTGATTTATTGGCGTGTTTATATACGCTCCGCGTCCGCTCTTATTTTATCCCTCTATTACCGCGGTGGAGCCGAAGTGCGACATCCAGCAGCCAGAGGCGCCTGAAGCTACGAAGGTTTGGTGGTGGTGGGGGCTTCAGACGCCTTGAAGCATTTCTCGCCTCCAAACACGTTGCGTCACCGATTTTTATCATTTTAGAATTAATCGATGACATTTACCAGTGAAACGAAGGAAAAAAAACGTGCAGCTATTGATTAGAACTCGTTCACACTAAAGGTGGTCATACTCACATCAGTTTTAATATCTGATTGATGTGCGATTTAAACAAAATTTTCCATAACGTGTCGCTGAATTGCAGCAGTGAAAAACTGTGAGCTTGCCCTACCAGACAGGGCTGTGCTGTGTGGCAGAGCTGTGTAAATCTTAGGACTGGATGGACAGAAATATACATTGTTTGGCAGGTAAAATCCCTCACGTCTATGATTGACTGTAGGTCAGGGCTGGACAAATCCCAGGTGTCAGATCGCCTGGCGCTTGGGCTTTTGTCAGCCTATGAATTGTCACAGGGATGCACAATTTGTATTGCCCGATACCTGGGAAATGCAGTTCTGGGCGCCGGACAGGTCGTTTTTCTTCTACATTTAGCTGGAGTTCCTGTGCGAATTAAACGCAGTGCCTCTGGGGTGCGTTTTGCACCATAGATTTGTACAGTGCATCCGGAAAGTATTCACAGTGCTTCACTTTTTCCACATTTTGTTTGATTAAAGCCTTATTCCAAAATGGATTAAATTCATTATTAATTTTTCATTATTATCCTCCAAAATTCTACAAACAATCCCCCAAAATGACAACGCAAAAGAAATTTGTTTGAAATTTTTGCAAATTTATTCAAAATAAAAAATGAAAACTGCCATGTACATAAGTATCACAGGCTCCTCCCATGTACATAAGTATCACAGGCTCCTCCCATGTCCATAAGTATCACAGGCTCCTCCCATGTCCATAAGTATCACAGGCTCCTCCCATGTCCATAAGTATCACAGGCTCCTCCCATGTCCATAAGTATCACAGGCTCCTCCCATGTCCATAAGTATCACAGGCTCCTCCCATGTCCATAAGTATCACAGGCTCCTCCCATGTCCATAAGTATCACAGGCTCCTCCCATGTCCATAAGTATCACAGGCTCCTCCCATGTCCATAAGTATCACAGGCTCCTCCCATGTCCATAAGTATCACAGGCTCCTCCCATGTCCATAAGTATCACAGGCTCCTCCCATGTCCATAAGTATCACAGGCTCCTCCCATGTCCATAAGTATCACAGGCTCCTCCCATGTCCATAAGTATCACAGGCTCCTCCCATGTCCATAAGTATCACAGGCTCCTCCCATGTCCATAAGTATCACAGGCTCCTCCCATGTCCATAAGTATCACAGGCTCCTCCCATGTCCATAAGTATCACAGGCTCCTCCCATGTCCATAAGTATCAAATGTATGTAGCCCTGCCTATTGCAATGAATGGGCAGCGATTCCAAAGCGCCTTTAAAGCACTTTGAAAGTGCTGCAAAACTGGACTTCTTACCCCTTTTTTTTGGGGGGGGGGGTAAAAAGCACCCTGCTAATGGCCGAAAAGTGCGGCTAAAACGCCACAAAAACTAGCGGCGCTTTAGCGCTAACAGCCGGCGCTGCCAGTGTGAAAGTAGCCTTAAGGTTCAACATGTTGGGTGTCTGTTTATTCGTCGTCTTTATATTTTACCAAAACTTTGGGTATGTTATTGTTTGTGTGCCCTAAAATTAACATTAGTGTATTTTTTTTCTTTCCTTTTTTTTTTTTTTTTTACTTACATTTTGCATTAATATCGTGTGACATAAAAATTGGAACTACCACTTTTTTATTCTCTAGGGTGTCTGCTTTCAGAAAATATATCATGTTTGGGGTTTTATGTAATCTTCAGGCCTAAAATAATTTTTTTTTTTTTTTTTTTACTCATGGGTGCAAAAAAAAAAATAAAAACGCACCGACAGCGAAAGGCTTAAAGTATTGTCGGAAATTCGCCCCCCACGTAACTTGTATAGATAGACTCGTTCGGTGTATTGCGGATCGTCGGTACATTTGCTGGGATTTTTTCTTTATCTGGGTGACCAGCAGAGCTTCGATCGTCGTCTGTCCGTTCGGTAGCATATGGCGCTTCCTCCCCCATCTGCGCGCGGCGTGTCGTCGATGTGACGGCGGAAGGGACAGCCCGGTGTGCGTGCGGGTGGCTTGTTTTCCTGATATTTAGGCTCAGCTGCGACAGATGCTCCCGGCTTGTCCTGGGGACGCTCCCCCCCCCCCCCCCCCCGTCCATCCGTCTAAGCGTCGGGGTTGCGCCGTCAGGATCGCACGCGGCCTCCACAATCTGTCTGGTGTCTGTTAGCTGACGGCAGATGTTATAAACATGGTGGGGGTGGCGATAGGAGGTCTGCGGCTTCTGTACATCATGTATACATGCTGGGAGGTTTTCCTGGGATGGGGATGTCTGGGGCGGCGGAGGTCGTTCTCGGCGTCTGCTTTTTTTTTTTTTTTTGTTTAAAAATAGAATAATGCTGAATAATGGAGGGGGGAATATAAACCAGAGAGTTAGTGATCCTCCCGACCCCCCGTGTCCTCGCTGCCGTGCGTGCAATCCTGCCGTTCACACTTCATATAGCAGGAACTTGCGTTTCTGTTCGCTTTTGTGTGGACAATTTCCACGCCATTCTGCGTGGCACAGTCCATTCACTTCAGTGGGGTACGCTATATGCACGTTTGTTGCCCAAAAGAAGCTCCTGCCCCTTTTTTGGGGCAACAAGCTTCATGTGAATTTTAAATGTGCAGTTTGTGGCGTGTGATAATCGCTGCACAATTGCAACGCGTTTGGGCAGCCAATTAGACTTTTTAAAGGTTTTTCGGTTTTCGTTTTTATTTACACTTCTTTTTTTTTTTTTTTTTTTTTTTCCTATTTTATTTTTTATTTTTTTTCTCAATTTTTATTACTTTAAAAAAGAAAAAAAAAATTTAACTCCTTTTTTTTTTTTTTTTTTGTACGTAAGACCCCCTTTCACACTGAGGCAGTTCAGGCGTTTTAGCGCTAGAAATAGCGCCTGTAAAGCGCTTGAAAACTGCCCCTATACATTACAATGAGTGCTCTCACACTGGGGCGGTGCGCTTGCAGGACGTTAGAAATAGTCCTGCAAGCAGCATCTTCAGGGCAGTTTGGGAGCGCTGTATAAAACCGCCCCTGCCCATTGAAATGAGTGGGCAGATTTTCCAAAGCACACGAAAAGCGTTTCGGAAGCGCTGTAACCCAGAATTTCTTAACCCCTTTTTTGGGGTTAAAAGTGCCCTGCTAGCGGCCAAAACCGTGCAAATGCGCCGCTTAAACAGCGGTAAAGCATCCTAAAACAACTGGCGCTTTACCGCGAATGCAAGGGCGGCCCCAGTGTGAAAGGGCTCTTACTCTTCTTTTACTTTTTTTTTTTTTTTTTCTACTTTTGTTTTTTTACTGTTCTTTTTTTATTTATTTTTTTTCTTTTGTGTATTTACTTTTATTTTTTTATTTACCTCTTCTTTTTATTTTTCATTTTTTTTTTTTTTTTTTTAGGCCAGGTTCACATATATGTGAATTGGATGCGTTTTACACCGCATCCAATTCACATGACGTCATTCACGCATATCTGGGTCAGTCACAGTGAGGTTTCAAAAAGGGTCCTGTGCATTTTTGGGTCCGGTTCAGGTGCGAATTGAGGCGCATATGTGAACCCGTCCTTACTGTTGTTTTTATACATTTTTTTTTTTTTTTTTACTTGGATCTTTTTCACTTTTTTTTTTTTTTCCTTATCTTTTACTATTTTTTTTTTAACTTTTTTCCTTCACCTTTTTTTACTTTTTCCTCCTTCTTTTGCCCAAGAGTATAGATCTAGTTTTTTACTCAATTATGTAATACTATTATTTTTATATATTTTTTTTTCATTTCCTTTCTTTCTTTTTTTTTTTTTTTTTGCCCAAATTTTAAAATCCACTTACTTTTGACTTTCTAATCTCTGTCCCATCAGTACTATATGGGATGATGAGATAGTAATCCCAGGGTTGGCTTGTCATAGCTGCCAATGAAGCACATCAATATTGTTGCTCATTCAAGACAAAATGATTACAGGAGGTCTAATACCTGACTGCACAGAAAGGAGGAGGAGGAGCCTCCCCATTGCAGGGAAAGCACTAAATGCGTCGGTCGATTGCATATCTATCTACAGCTTATTGTTAGAGTTCTTCTTTAATTTTTGCAGCTGCAGGTTCCCGCGCCAATGGTGAATGTGGCGTGACGGCGTCCCATCTGTGGCTAGTTTTGTTCTCTGAAGGACGCACATAACCGTGACGGCGACTCATCAGTTGCTCGTGTATCAGCAATGCGGAAAGGCCACAATGGCCGAACTTCACAGATCTCAGCGCCGGAGTCCCAGGAACAGCTGCACCGTCTCTCCGCCTCACCGCCGAGGCATGCCGGCACCGCACAGCTGTGCTTGTCATTCCTATAGAGGCGCGAACTGCAGATGTTCTTCACACGTCTCTTCAATTATACGAGCTTCGCATCCAACGATTGCTTTATCATCGGAGTCGTATTATCCGGTGTAAAGAGCACCTGTCCTGTAACAAGACCAGATGGTGAAGGATCAGGGAGGGGGGCAGAGAGATGCCGCTGTTGGTTGTACTGATGATTTCATTTGCTGTATTTGATATAAATTTAGTTATTGGACTTGGTCCTGAGCCCCCTCCTCCTGCTGCGGCCTTTATGTGCCACAATTTGATGGTTTCCCACCATCCCTGTGCTGAGTTCCCGGGTCTGTACACCCGCTGTGCCCATTATGAGGGGTTCCCACCATCCCTGTGCTGAGTTCCCGGGTCTGTACACCCGCTGTGCCCATTATATGGGGTTCCCACCATCCCTGTGCTGAGTTCCCGGGTCTGTACACCTGCTGTGCCCATTATGAGGGGTTCCCACCATCCCTGTGCTGAGTTCCCGGGTCTGTACACCCGCTGTGCCCATTATGAGGGGTTCCCACCATCCCTGTGCTGAGTTCCCGGGTCTGTACACCCGCTGTGCCCATTATGAGGGGTTCCCACCATCCCTGTGCTGAGTTCCCGGGTCTGTACACCCGCTGTGCCCATTATGAGGGGTTCCCACCATCCCTGTGCTGAGTTCCCAGGTCTGTACACCCGCTGTGCCCATTATGAGGGGTTCCCACCATCCCTGTGCTGAGTTCCCGGGTCTGTACACCCGCTGTGCCCATTATGAGGGGTTCCCACCATCCCTGTGCTGAGTTCCCGGGTCTGTACACCTGCTGTGCCCATTATGAGGGGTTCCCACCATCCCTGTGCTGAGTTCCCGGGTCTGTACACCCGCTGTGCCCATTATGAGGGGTTCCCACCATCCCTGTGCTGAGTTCCCGGGTCTGTACACCCGCTGTGCCCATTATATGGGGTTCCCACCATCCCTGTGCTGAGTTCCCGGGTCTGTACACCTGCTGTGCCCATTATGAGGGGTTCCCACCATCCCTGTGCTGAGTTCCCGGGTCTGTACACCCGCTGTGCCCATTATGAGGGGTTCCCACCATCCCTGTGCTGAGTTCCCGGGTCTGTACACCCGCTGTGCCCATTATGAGGGGTTCCCACCATCCCTGTGCTGAGTTCCCGGGTCTGTACACCCGCTGTGCCCATTATGAGGGGTTCCCACCATCCCTGTGCTGAGTTCCCGGGTCTGTACACCTGCTGTGCCCATTATGAGGGGTTCCCACCATCCCTGTGCTGAGTTTTCGGGTCTGTTCAGCTGTTGGATTGCTTTTACTGGCAACGGGAGGGGACGTCCTGCCCTCCCTCCCCTCCTCTGATGTGATATGGGAGACCTCTGATGTGATGGGGGGGACCTCTGATGTGATGGGAGGAACTTTGATGTGATTGGAAGTAGGGGTGCAACGGATCAAAAAACTCACGGTTCGGATCGTTCCTCGGATCAGGAGTCACGGTTCGGATCATTTTCGGATCAACAAAAAAAAAATCTCCCCCACAGTAATATCCACAATCTCCCTATTGGCAGGGTATTGGCAGGGCATTGCAGCAGGGTATTGGCAGGGCATTGCAGAGTATTGGCAGGGCATTGCAGAGTATTGGCACTGCTGCCATCCGATCTCTCCCCTCCACTGTACAGATCATTACACAGAGGGGAGAGAGAGAGGAACCGGCGTCATGACATGACATGACGCCGGTTTGTTACAAGTGATCGCTCCGTCATTCGACGTGCTAAACGGCCTCCGGGTGTACCAAGATGGCCGCCGCTCTGGAGCTAGGCCAAAGCCGCGGCCTTTCCTATGGCCGAGGCCACAGAAGTGTCCCGTACGGATCAACCTCCGCGGATCGGATCAACCTCCGCGGATCGGATCACGGATCGATGACGATCCTTTGCACCCCTAATTGGAAGGGGGTGATGATGTGATGGCAGGACCTCTCATGTAATGGGGGGGACCTCTCATGTAATGGGGGGGACCTCTGATGCGATGGAGGAGACCTCGGATGCGATGGAGGAGACCTCGGATGCGATGGAGGAGACCTCGGATGCGATGGAGGAGACCTCGGATGCGATGGAGGAGACCTCGGTTGCGATGGAGGAGACCTCGGTTGCGATGGAGGAGACCTCGGTTGCGATGGAGGAGACCTCGGTTGCGATGGAGGAGACCTCGGTTGCGATGGAGGGGACCTCATGGAGGAGACCTCGGTTGCGATGGAGGAGACCTCGGTTGCGATGGAGGAGACCTCGGTTGCGATGGAGGAGACCTCGGTTGCGATGGAGGAGACCTCATGGAGGAGACCTCGGTTGCGATGGAGGGGACCTCGGTTGCGATGGAGGGGACCTCGGTTGTGATGGAGGGGACCTTGTGTGATGTGATGGGTGATGGAAGACTTCTAATGTAATGGTGGACATCTGGTGTCAAGGGGGCCCTTCTGAAGTGAAAGGAGGACCTATAATTTGAAGACTTACGTGAGGGGGAGATGTGAAGGGAAGGATCTCTGATGTGTTGCTAATTTCATCAAATGGTGTTGGGCATCTTCTCAGGCTCAGGTTTCCCATTGATATAAAACTTTGATGTTTTTTAAGACTGGGGTGCCTTCAAGATTTTGCCAAAGGTGCCGCAACTAAGAAACGCGGCTCTATACACCACTCTTTACTGCAGGTTAATCTCCGTTAACTTTCTTTTGTATAGAAGTATAAAATTAATTCTTATCAGCCCAGGTCAACTACACACCTTCTAGGCCCTAAGAGACCGTTGTCACCAGAATGTCCCCATTAAAAGAAAATTGGGCAATACAAATAATTTGAGGCCATATAAGTGAATTTTTCTGCTATCCAGAAATTTGAATCCCAAAACTTGCCTACCAAATAAGGAAAACAGCACAGAGCTTCGCACACGGCGTCGTCACCCCAGACGCATTCCTCTGCGCCTTCTGGGGTATTTCCAGGCCGCGAATGGGTTACATAGCGATTGGCAGTCCTCGCGAACCTTTTTTTTTTTTTTTTTTTTTTTTAATGAGGGATTGTAAATCGTTGGAATTTTAGCAAGATAAATTAGCGGGCCGCGTATTATCCTTGGCGGTTTGCTTATAATAAAAGCGTCTGGGAGCTTGGCCCTCTCTCCCCAGGCAGGATCACACAGTAGTCGTGACATCATCCAGGCGATGGAGATTGATGGCGGGATAAAGAGGCGCAGTGTACGATTTCAGGTGTCTATTAATAGAGGAAGTCAGGCCTGGAAGTCGGCCATTTATCATACTAATTGTGTCATTAACTCCGCAGATACAATAACACGGCGGACGGTTCGTGGTCTGGGCCTGGGGTAACGCTATAGGCAGCTGGAGGCTACCAGCTAGAAAATAATTTCAAGTCAGTTGCCCTTCTTCTACTTTTTTTTTTTTTTTTTTACATTTTGTGCAATAGCTACTATAAGAAAATAGTTTAATTAAAAAAAATTAAAATTAAAGTGTATTATCCATTTCAGTACCATCACTTTTACCCCCCCCGCCCAGGCCAATTTAGCACTGTCACACTTTGAATGACAATTGAGCAGTCATATAACACTATCCAAACTAAGTTTTTATCATTTTGTTCCCACAAATAGAGCTTTCTTTTGGTGGTATTTCATCACCTCTGCATTTTTTTGTCATACACACATGACGTTTTAATCATTTTTTTTTCACACAAGTAGCTTTTTTTTTTTTTTTTTTTTTTTTTTTTTTGGTGGTATTTAATCACCACTGGGGTTTTTTTTTTTTTTTTGCTAAATAAACGAAAAAAGACCAAAATGTTTAACCACTTCAATACCAGACACTTATACCCCTTCCTGCCCAGACCAATTTTCAGCTCTGTTGCACTTTGAATGACAATTGCGCGGTCATACAGCACTGTACACAAACTACATTTTTATCAGTTTGTTCCCACAAATAGAGCTTTCTTTTGGTGGCGTTTGATCACCTTTTTTTTTTGTTTGTTTTTTTTTGTTTCAGTTACAAAAGTTTGTAAGTACGTTTTCTCCTTCACTGACGAGCACTGATGGGCATCAATGAGGTGGCACTGATGATGGGCACTATTATGCGGCACTGATAGGCGGCACGGATGGGCACTGATCGGTGGCACAGATGTACACTAATAGATGGTACTGATGGCTGCCTGACAGCAAATCGGAACCAATGAATGAACAATCATACGAAAATTCTCCTACAACAAAGGCTTTTGTTTTGGTTGCTTGTTTCCAATCATGAAAATCATACGAGAACGGTACACATCAAACAACAAATCGTTCGTTCTGTTCCCGTACGGGAAAAATTTTAGAGTTTGTCCCTTCGGAATTTTCGTACACAAAATCCGGAATCTGCTGTCGAAAAAAGTTGTGTCCACACTATACGAAAATCGTACAAAAATTCTTTGGACAAAAAAAAATAAATGTTCGCTTGATTTTCTTCTAGAGTGTACGAGACTTTGAAGTCCTATGTCTGTGAATCCTCCACTTTGCCCCTTGGCCGGGCTTTTTTAGGGGGGAATCGAACGTCTCCTGGTTGATCCAGATCTTCCTCTGGGACTTCTCCCCTCCTTGCCGTATCCGCAGCTAGAAGTGGGCACATGTGCCCATATAGTTCTCTGGTGATGGGGTTACATAGTTACATAGTAGGTGAGGTTGAAAAAAGACACAAGTCCATCAAGTCCAACCTATGTGTGTGATTATGTGTCAGTATTACATTGTATATCCCTGTATGTTGCGGTCATTCAGGTGATTATCTAATAGTTTCTTGAAGCTATCAATGCTCCCCGCTGAGACCACCGCCTGTGGAAGGGAATTCCACATCCTTGCCACTCTTACAGTAAAGAACCCTCTACGTAGTTTAAGGTTAAACCTCTTTTCTTCTAATTTTAATGAGTGGCCATGAGCCTTGTTAAATTCCCTTCCGCGGTCACCAGTCTGGTATTTGTAAATTGAAATCATATCCCCTCTCAAGCGTCTCTTCTCCAGAGAGAATAAGTTCAGAGCTCGCAACCTTTCCTCATAACTAAGATCCTCCAGACCCTTTATTAGCTTTGTTGCCCTTCTTTGTACTCGCTCCATTTCCAGTACATCCTTCCTGAGGACTGGTGCCCAGAACTGGACAGCATACTCCAGGTGCGGCCGGACCAGAGTCTTGTAGAGCGGGAGAATTATCGTTTTATCTCTGGAGTTGATCCCCCTTTTAATGCCAATATTCTGTTTGCTTTGTTAGCAGCAGCTTGGCATTGCATGTCATTGCTGAGCCTATCATCTACTAGGACCCCCAGGTCCTTTTCCATCGTAGATCCCCCCAGAGGTTCTCCCCCCAGTCTATAGATTGCATTCAGATTTTTACCACCCAAATGCATTATTTTACATTTTTCTACATTGAACCTCATTTCCCATGTAGTCGCCCACCCTATTAATTTGTTCAGGTCTTTTTGCAAGATTTCCACATCCTGCGGAGAAGTTATTGCCCTGCTTAGCTTAGTATCGTCTGCAAATACAGAGATTGAACTGTTTATCCCATCCTCCAGATCGTTTATAAACAAATTAAATAGGATTGGTCCCAGCACAGAACCCTGGGGGACCCCACTACCCACCCCTGACCATTCTGAGTACTCCCCATTTATCACCACCCTCTGAACTCGCCCTTGTAGCCAGTTTTCAATCCATGTACTCACCCTATGGTCCATGCCAACGCACCTTATTTTGTACAGTAAGGGTTGTGTGGATTAGACCGCGATGGGAGTCATGCTTGCCCACTGGCTGCCACCTCTGCTCGTGACCAGGAACCATGCATGCCGGCCCTCAGGCCTGATCGGGGTCACCTTCTCGGAAGTCTGTTTAGCGGTGAGGTTGGTGGTCAGTCGCGTGTAGCCCACTCCTCCCCCCCTCTCTTCTGCCCCTTTTTAAGCCCCCTAAGAATGTGTGATGTCTCATCAGCCGCACATCTTCTGCCCTCCGGCCGGGGAGAAGCTCTCGGCGTGTCGGCTCCCTGGGGGGGGGTTTTAATGAGCTGTGAGAACCGTCTGGCCACCGTCTCCTTTGAAGAGAAAACTCACATCATTTTTGTAACACCTTCCAGCAAGACCCCCTCATTGCGCAATCACACCCCCCCCCCCCCCCCAGACACCGCACCCCCCCCCACCCACACCCCCGGACACCGCGCTCTGCGATTTTTCTTAGTGCAGCCAAAAGTGTCTGTGTGTAGCAAATAATCAGAAGCAAAAGTTCCCGATTGGATGCCACCGGCTCACCCTTGTCTGCGATCCACGACCAGCAGAGGTTCACCGGGATTATCCAACGAGACCAATTGTCTTATAAAAATATATCTCGGATTTGGTAGGGATGCACCGATATCAGTGTCGATGCTGAGTATTTTCACGAGTACTTATGAGAATTGCTCCCGAAACCAATACTTTTGCGTTGCGATTTGCGCCCCGTACAAAATGAATGGGCTAAAATCTCGCATGTGATTTGAACAGGCATGTGGTGCGATTCCTGTCCGATGTGCATGCAGCTTCCCCCGCACTGCTTTTCTGTGAACATGGGCTGAAGTCACTATGACGAGCCGGGGTTCACACCGGAGCGGTGGGGGGGGGGGGGGGGGGTTGGGCAACCGCATGCACATCGGACAGGAACCGCACCGCATTCCTGTTCAAATCGCATGTGATTCTTTGCAGTGCGATTTGAGGGTGTTCATTTTGTGTGGGCTCACATCGCACAGCAAAGTATTGGTGCTATGGGCGAGCGCTTGACCGAAAGGATCAATGCTCTTGGTGTTGGCGAGTGCTTGACGGGTTGTTTTGGCAAGCGATTGAACGAAAAGTATTGGTACTCTTGGTATTTTCAAGCGCTTGACCGAAGGTATAGGCAAGTACTTGACCGACAGTATCGGTACTCCTGGTATCGACGCATGCTTTACCGAAAAGTATCGGTAGCGATGGGGGAAACCAAATACGATTCTTTGCAGTGCGATTTGAGCCTGTTCATTTTGTATAGATGCAAATCGCACCGCAAAGTATTGGTACTCGGTATCGGCGAGGGCTTGAATGAAAGTATTGGTACTCTCAGGATCAGCGACTGCCTGGCCGTATGTATCGGAACTCTCGGTATCGGCCCATGCTTTACTGAAAGGATCGGTGCTCTCTGTGTCGGCGAGTGCTTGATCGAAAGTATCGGTACTCTTGGATTTGGCGAGCGATTGAACGAAAGGTATTGGTACTCGGTATCGGCGAGTGCTTGTCTGAAAGTATCAGTACTCCTAATCAATAATAAAAGGGTATTAGTGCAACCCTAATATTTGATACACTCTGTCATAATTGTCAGGTTTTTTTTTTTTTGTTTTTTTATTTGTATTTTTTTATGTCCCTCCCAACATAGTTTTATCGCCTGTTGATCCTGCCAGGAGATGCTTGTTGTGTATTTTTTTTTTTCTTTCCTTTGACTGGGTGACAACGCTGTTTGTTCAGCAGTGAAATCATATACAGTATATACTCGAGTATAAGCCGACCCAAATATAAGCCGAGGCACCTAATTTTACCACAAAAAACTGGGAAAACGTATTGACCCGAGTATAAGCCTAGGGTGAGAAATGCGCAGCTACTGTAAGTGGAAAAGAGGGTCAACAATGCCCATTTGCAGCCTCACTGTGCCCATTTGCAGCCTCACTGTGCCCATTTGCAGCCATAGGTCCCCCGAACTTCAAACTCGGTAGTTAAGGGTTCCTAGATGCCCCCCTAGCTGCAGCCAAAATTTGGGGTCTCTGAACCCAAAGGGTCCCGAAATAACATTGCTGCAGATGGACACAGTTGACCGACTTTGGGGAACCATATCCCAGGGCCACTTGGTGCTAGGAACCCCAGCTTTAGATATGTTGTAGTGCTAGTTCCACTGGGTTTGCACACCAAATTTGGGGTTCCTAGCACCAGGTGACCCCGAGATACGCAACCCCAAAATCGGTTTGGAAAATGTCAAGCACTTTTCTGGTGCAAAGAATGACATTTTCCAAACTGACTTTGGGGCCCCGTATCTTGGGACCACTTGGTGCTAGGAACCCCAAATTTGGTGTGCAAACCCAGTGGAACTAGCACTACAACATATCCAAAAAACTTAGTTTTTAGCACTAAGTGGCCCGAGATACGGGGCCCCAAAATCGGTTTGGAAAATGTCAAGCACTTTTCTGCAGCAAAGAATGACATTTTCTGAACCCAATTTGGGGCACCATATCCCAGGGCCACTTGGTGCTAGGAACCCCAGCTTTGGATATGTTGTAGTGCTCGTTCAACTGGGTTTGCACAACAACTTTGGGGTTTCTAGCACCAGGTGGCCCCGAGATAAGGGGCCCCAAAATCAGTTTGGAAAATGTCATTCTTTGCTGCAGAAAAGTGCTTGACTCGAGTATAAGCCGAGGGGGGCACAAAAAAATGTTCTGAAAAACTCGGCTTATACTGGAGTATATACGGTGAGAATGTCAACCGCGACCTTGCTTTGTGTACTGGTCCAAATCAGTTTTGGTGGAAGGGGGATTATGGTGTGGGGGTTGTGGATGTTAACACGAGAGGAGAGGAACAACCGGCTGGGCATCCGTCTCGTCATCTCAGAACCAGCATCGGAAGTGACGTCAGAACATGGAGAGAACGTTTCAAAGCAAAACGCTTGTTCGTCAGATCTAAATGGCTATTGATCTTCTATGGGGTTGAGGTCAGGACTCTGTGCAGGCCAGTCAAGTTCCTCTACCCCAAACTCGCTCATCCATGGACCTTGCTTTATGCTCTGGTGGGCAGTCATGTTGGAACAGGAAGGGGCCGTCCCCAAACTCCTCCCACAAAGTTGGGAGCATGAAATTGTCCATAATGTCTTGGTGCGCTGACGCCTTAAGAGTTCCCTTCACTGGAACTAAGGGGCCAAACCCAACCCCTGAAAAGCAACCCCCACACCATAATCCCCCCTCCACCAAATGATTTGGACCAGTGCACAAAGCAAGGTCCATAAAGACATGGATGAGCGAGTTTGGGGTGGAGGAACTTGACTGGCCTGCAACCTGACCTCAACCCCATAGAACACCTTTGGGATGAATTAGAGCGGAGACTGGGAGCCAGACCTTCTCATCCAACATCAGTGCCTGACCTCACAAATGCTCTTCTGGAAGAATGGTCAAACATTCCCATAGACACCCTCCTAAACCTTGTGGACGGCCTTCCCAGAAGAGTTGAAGCTGTTATAGCTGAAAAGGGCGGAGCCAACTCAATATTGAACCCTCCGGACTAAGACTGGGATGTCATTAAATTTCATGTTTGTGTAAAGGCAGGCATCCCAATACTTTTGGTAATATAGTGTATATGCAGTTTTACGATCACCTCCCCCCCTCGTCACTAAGGGGTTAATAAGAGAATGAATTGATTTCTGGGAAAACGTTGATGAAGAAGGTCCAGCCCTTTTGTTGAATTGTCCTTCACACATCCTTGTGACAGTAGCAGAAGCACGAGGAATAATTATTGTGGAAGTGTCAGTTGTACAACGCTATGGTATATTGCGGCACATCGTAAATTCAGAAACGCGTTGAGCTGTAAACTTAAAAATATTTTTCAAAGTGATGAAAATGAAATGTTTGTATAGAGGTGTGATGTGTGTTTGTGAGCCGCCAAACTAATCGAAAAACATTCCTTCTCTTCTTGTATTTCAGATCGTGAGGACCAATCAATTCTTTGCACGTAAGTAACAAAAAAAAAAAAAAAAAAATTTTCACCATAATTACCCTCTATGTCGCTTTCGGCGCCCGCTACTGGCTGCCAAATGTAACACATTCAAGTGAACGGCACCGCTCTACAACCTTGGTGGAATGCACGCAGCGCCGTGGTTAAGGCAGGCGGTATAGAATCCAAAAAATCCACACAGCTACACTCTGAAGATTCATTAAAAAGCAATCCAATAATCTCTTAAGGACCTTTTTTGAGATTTTTTTGTTTACAAGTTAAACATTTTTTTTTTTTTTTTTTTTGCTAGAAAATTACTTAGAACCCCCAAACATATCTTCTTTTTGTTTTTTTTCTTTTTCAGACACCCTAGAGAATAAAAATGGCGGTCGTTGCAATTCTTTGTTGCACCGTATTTGCTCAGCAGTCTTACAAACACAACTTTTTTGGGGAAAAATACACTTTTTTGAGTAAGAAAACAGTAAAGTTAGCCCAAATATTTATTATTATTTTTTTTTTTTTTAATATTGTGAAAGATAATGTTACGCCGAGTAAATTGATAGCCAACACGTCACGCTTCAAAATTGCGCCCGCCCGAGGAATTGCGAAAAAATTTAAACCATTAAAAATCTCCACAGGCAACGTTTAAACATTTGTACAGGTTACCGGTTTTGAGTTGCAGAGGTGGTCTTTTGCTAGAATTATTGCTCTCGCTCTACCGATCGCGGCGATACTCACATGTGTGGTTTAAAAACCGTTTTCGTACGCCGGTACGCCCTTACGTTTTGCATTCGCTTCTGCACATGAGCTCGACGGGACGGCGTGCTTTCAATTTTTTTCTTCTTATTCTATTTTACTTTTTATTTTTACACTGTCCTTTTAAAAAAGAAAAAAAAAAAATTTGGGTCACTTTTATTTCTATTACAAGGAATATAAAATATCCCTTGTAATAGAAAAAAGTCATAGTAATAGTCAAAAAGACCTTAGATCTTGTATTTATTATTACTATTATTATTCAGGATTTATATTATTATTATTATTATTATTCAGGATTTATTATTATTATTCAGGATTATTATTATACAGGATTTATAATATTATTATTATTATTATAATACAGGATTATTATTTATTATTATTATTCAGGATTTTTATTATTATTATTCAGGATTTATATTATTATTATTAATATTTTTTATTATTATTATTATTCAGGATTTATATTATTATTACTATTATTATACAGGATTTATATAGTGCCAACAGTTTATGTAGCGCTTTACAACATGAGGGCAGACATTACACTTACAATACAAATCGATACAGGAGCGATCGGAGGGCCCTGTTCAGAGGAGCTTACAATCTAGAAATATATATACACTAAAATGCAATAAAGAAAATAAAATAATAATTTTTTTTTTCTTTTTAATTTCCCCTTTTATAAGACCATTGGGCGGAAGTGACGTTTGACCTCGCTTCCGTCATCCAATGTTATGGAGCCGAGCGGCGGCCATCTTTCCCTCACTTGGCCTCTTGCTACTGAGGGTAGAGGACCCGATCATCTCCGCCGCTACCGGTGGCTCCAGTAAGCGGTGGAGATGACTGGATGACTCTCCTGTCACTGATAATTGATCTTGTGGTGAATCCGCCGCAGAGACCACTTTTATCATAAAGCGGACCTCCCACCGTTGCAGAAATTACCGGAGTTATGGCAGCTATCTGTTGCCATAACCCCGGTATTCTACGTCAAAGTACTAACGTACAGCTACGGTGATTTGCAGTAAGAGGTTAAAGTGTCACTAAACCCCCATCAAAAAAAAACGATGAATAAATGGCGTATTCCATGCTGGTCATACTCACTCATCACTATGAGAAAAATCCCGGTTGATCCTCCTGCTCTCTATCGCCCCCTCCTGTCCATGCCCCCAATTCAGCGAGGGATTTTGCAGAGCTGTGTTGGCAACTCTGCACATGCTCAGTTTTCAGTGAGTTTCTATGCTGAGCATTTCCTTCCTATCACATCTGAGCAGCCCATGTGACTATATAGTCACACATGTGGGCGTGTACACAATGACAGGCCACTCCCCCATTCCAGCTAAACACAATGGGGGGGGGGGGGGGGGGCGGGATATTACATGTAGATTGATGGGCGGCACAGTGGTGCAGTGGTAGCACTCTCACCTAGCAGTAAGAAGGGTCACTGGTTCGAATCCCAACCACGACACTACCTGCTTGGAGTTTGCATGTTCTCCCTGTGCCTGCGTGGGTTTCCTCCGGGTGCTCCGGTTTCCTCCCACACTCCAAAGACATGCTGGTTGGTTAATTGGATCCTGTCTAAATTGTCCCTAGTATGTATGAATGTGAGTTAGGGACCTTAGATTGTAAGCCCCTTGAGGGTAGGGACTGATGTGAATGTACAATGTATATGTAAAGCGCTGCGTAAATTGACGGCGCTATATAAGTACCTGAAATAAATAAATAAATAAATAAATGGAGGCTTCACCTCCCTCCTATTCTAGGACACAGGCTGGAGGGAGCGTGGCACAGCCTGTGATTGGCAGAACTCCGCCCACACCATGTTATTGCCAAAAAATAATAAAGATTTAATTTCAAATATATATTTGTATGAGAGTTTAAAACAGTTTATTGTTGTGTTTTTTTATTTGTGTTTGTTTTTTGGTTTTTGTTACTCAGCCCTTCTTGTTTAATTGTTGTGGAGTTATTGAAATAAATGTAATTTTATTTTATCTACCAAAGATTTCTTGGTTTTGTTCAGCCGGTCTTGTGATCCACAAACCTCCATCACACAGCCAGGTTGGGTGACGCCATCCGCGCTCCGGGGGGGCTTTTTTTCTCAGTCATTACCAACCTGTATCACATTTTTGTTAGGCCGGAGTTCTCCTTTAAATCTTGCAGCAGTTTGTGTGACTGCACCTGGGAGGCGCCCCGCTGACACCTCGTCTACGTCTCTCATCATTGGGGGCCCTGTGAGCTGGAATGTGGGGGGGGGGGGGTCATGTGAGTGCCCAGCATCTGTCTGCCCAACCCCCCCCCCCCCGGGACTGACAGCCCTGAACACGTGTCACTGCCGCCCCTCCGCTCTTCCACATTCCAGGCTGATTTAGGATGATCTCAGTTGCCTAAATAGAGGCTTTGCCAGGATCGTGTTGGCAAAATATTGAATGTGCCGCCGCTGGTTGGAGCTCGTCTGCTGCCTGCACCATCTATTCCCTGCTGGCCTCACTTCCTGCGGTCAGAGAGAGGCGGAAGGACAGCGCCACCTATGGGGAGTAGGAGGTCACAACCAAGATGGCCCCCCCCCCCCCCCTCCCATGCTCTCCTGTAGGCTTTGCTAAACCCCTTCCTCTCCCACCTATCCTGTTATACTGAACAGGCCACACCCACTGCAAGCCTGATTGCAGTCGTCAGCATCTCAGCATTGAGACTTCTAGTGGGGAGGGAGGTCGCAAGAAGGCAGCGCCACCTATGTAGAGCAGGAGGTGGTGATAGGGCAGATAGGGCAGATGGAACAGAAAGTGAAGGAAAATCTCCCCAATGGGGACACCAGATGGCATTAAAAAAAAAAAAAGGGGGGTTATAGCCCTCCATTACTCTATCCAAAATTAAATGTTTTGCCTTTCTACTTTAATGGAAGGCCCCTCCCACCAGCCCTGATCTGCCTGCATTACATAGAGAAGTCCAGATGGTCTCCGGCCAGCTCTATGACCCTCGGAAGCCGGAAGTGATGTCGTGATGTCATTTCATTATTTTTTTTTTTCTTTAGCATGAAAGTCTAAAATTTCTTTTTTTCTTTTTTTTTTTATCTCAATCTTTCCCGCCTTAGAGGAGAGCTGTGTGAGGTCTTCTAGACCCCCAATCTTTCTGTAAAGAGGACCTGTTAGGCCCTATTCCTATTACAAGGGGATGTTTATATTTTTGGTAATAGGAATAAAAAAATTCAAAAGTAAAGGGAAAGAGTAAAAATAATAATAATAAAAAAAAGTTTTTCAAGCGCCCCCCCGTCCCGTCAAGCTTGCGCGCAGAAGCGCCCGCATATGTAGACTGTGTTCAAACCACACATATGAGGTATCGCCGCAAACATTAGAGCGAGAGCAATAATTCTAGCACCAGACCTCCTCTGCAGCTCTAAACGGGTAACCTGTAAACATTTTTTAAAGCCTCGCCTATGGAGAATCTTTAAGTAACGAAGTTTGGCGCAATTCCACAGGCGTGCGCAATTTTAAAGCATGACATGTTGGGTATCTATTTACTCGGCGTAACATTATCTTTCATATTATACAAAACATTGGGGTAAATATTGTTTTAATTCATGAAAGTGTTTATTTTCCGCAAAATTTGTGTTCAAAAATTTGCTGCGCAAATACCGTGTGATAGAAAAAAAAAAAATGCAAAAAAACGACTGCCATTTTATTCCCTAGGGCAGGGATATGCAATTAGTGGACCACCAGCTGTTGCAAAACTACAAGTCCCATCATGCCTCTGCCTCTGGGTGTCATGCTTGTGGCTGTCAGAGTCTTGCTATGTCTCCTGGGGACTTGTAGTTCTGCAACAGCTGGAGGTCCGCTAATTGCATATCCCTGCCCTAGGGTCTCTGCTAAAAAATTAAATATAAATAAATATATATATATTAATTATAAAAAAAAAATAATAAATAAATATAAATATATATAAAATATGATTTTTTTATATGTAGGAGAGGAATGCCAGAATTGGCTTGGGCTGGAAGTGGTTAAAAAAAAAAAAAAAAGTCATACTTACCTGCTCTGGTTTTGTACAGAGCAACCCCGATCCTCCTATCTCTTGGGTTCCTCGCCGGCTTTCCTGGCCCCTCCCTCCTGCCAAGTGCAGCGTGTGGGGGCTCCTGAGAAGGGTCACTCCTGAGCCACCGCTCTGCGTCTCCATTAAGACATGGAGCCGTGGCTTGGCCCCTCCCCCTCTCTTCATTGGCCCACTGGCTGTGATTGATTTTCATGCACATGGCTGGATTGTGATGGGGCTCAGGTAAGTATAGAAGGGGGAGGGGGGAACGGCTGCTACAAACCTCGAGACTTTAGAACCACATTAACAATTGTTTTTGTCTTCAAATATTATCTTCAATTGCACAGGGACAGCTCATAGATCCAGTCATTAAATTGGCTCCCCATCCTGAAAAGCTTTTAACTTTTTTTTTTTTTTTTTTTTTATGAAGAATAAAACGCATTCCAAAAGAAAAATCCTTTTATTGCGGACGCAGATCGGCCATAAATTTCTTCGATCACAGACTCAGAATCCTCTTTTTGGCAGGCCGGATCTCTATTCCCCGGACTCCCTCTCTGGCTGTGATTGATGGGGGAGAATATTTGCGCTTTTGGCTTTTTAATACCTTTTTTAAAGACACGCGGCGAGTCGTCCCGGGAAATGGGTCAGTCCATAAAAGGACGCTTCGCCTGCCGCAGCGAGAAAACACGAGCCAGGGAAGATAGACGGCGAACGCTTTATTGAATTAACTGCAGAAAGAGCCAAGCGTACCCGGCATTCCCATCTTCTTGGCCTTATACAGACCACCCCGCCATAAATATAGGAAGGGTACAAAGAGGGGCTTAAAGGAGAACTCCGTTCTGACCCTCCCCCATCCACTTCCCATCCGGGCCAATTCTGACACTTCACTCCTACATGTAAAAATCTACTTTTTGTTTTTTTTTAGAAAACTACTTAGAACCCCCAAACATTATATATATATAGATAGAATATATGTATGTTTTTGTGTATATATATATATATATATATATATATATATATATATATATATATATATATATATATATATATATATATATATATATATTATGTATGTGTGTGTGTGTGTGTGTGTGTGTATATATATATATATATATATATATATATATGTATGTATGTATGTATGTATGTATATATATATATATATATATATATATATATATATATATATATATATATATATATATATATATATATATTTACAAAATTTATAATCTCTATCTATTTAGAGATATATCGATTTTATATGTGGGTTTTTTTTTTTTTATTTTTTTTTTTTTAGCAGAGACCCTAGAGAATAAAATGGTGGGTGTTGCAATTTATTAAGTTGCACAGTGTTTGCACAGTGGTTTTTCAAAAGCGCATGTTTTGGAAAAAATACACTTTTTAAATGAATAATAAAAAAAATTTAAAAACCCACAATATTTACCACATTTTTTTTTTTTTATATAAATGTTATGCCGAGTAAAACGATGCCTAACATGTCACGCTTTAAAATTTGCGCCTGCCCGTGGAATGGCGACAAACTATGGTGCTTAAAATTAGGAGACGCTTTAAACGCCTTTTTACAGGTTACCTGTTTAGAGTGGCACAGGAGGTCTGGTGCTAGAATTATTGCTCTCGCTCTGATGTTTGCGGCGATACCTCACATGTGTTGTGCGATCGCCGTTCACATATGTGCACGGGAGTAACGTATGCGTTCTTCGCATTTGCGTGTAAGCATGGGGTGACGAGGTTCTTTAAAAAAAAAAAAAAAAATTTTTTTTTTTTTTTTTCAAATTCTGTTTAGTAAATGTTATTTTTTCGGATGAACAACCTCCCTTGTGACAGCATGGCCCATGACAAGTCCTCTTTATGGGGAGATCTTGGGGGGGGGGGGGGGGGTCTATTAAGATCTCAAATCTTTCCTCTGGCCTCCAGATCGGTCGCTTTCCTGCTGATGGTCCAGGTGAACAAAGAGGCGGATCCGGATTTGATGACATCGTTTCCGGGATCACAGAGAGAGAGAAGAGCAACGTTCATTCCTCTCTCTCTCTCTGTTCCATGCAGCCATCGCCGCCGGTCACATCGCCCCTGGGCTCTACCGTCTGATCGCAAAACCCGGGCGCGATGCGACTGGCGGCAATGGCTGCATGGAACAGAGAGAGAGAGAGGAATGAACGTTGCTCTTCTCTCTCTCTCTCTGTGATCCCGGAAATTATGTAGTAATTTCCGGATCCGCCTCTTTGTTCACCTGGATGTTAGCGGGCAGGAAATCGGCCGATCTGAAGGCCAGAGGAAAGATTTGGGGTCTTAATAGACCCCCCCCCCCCCCCCCCAGATCTCCCCATAAAGAGGACCTGTCATGCTGTCACAAGGGAGGTTGTTCATCTTTTGTGATGGCAATAAAGTTAATCCGAAAATAAAATAAATACATTTATTAAACAGCATTTGAAAAAAAAAAATCCCCCAAAAAATTAAAAATTAAAAAAATGGAGTTTTGTATAAAATAATGAAATTTTTTTTTTGAGTTTTGTTTGTGGGACCCCCTTCCGCCGCTTGCAGAAGTGATCGGGTGGCTATTTAGCCACTCCATCAACTCTGCCAGAAATGGAATCGGCGGCTGAAAAATGTCATATCGGGATGATGCCTATAGGACCGCCCACCATCCCGCTATAACTACTGAACCCCGAGGATGTCCATGGACGGGGGCGGGGAAATGGTTGAATATGGGAAAACCTTCAAATACCCCCGAGGTTTTACATCTACCCATCTCTTATCTTGAACAGCCCTAAAACCCAAAGGCTCTTAATTACACAAATCGTAACTCCGGCTCAATGGCTGCCTGTCCGTCCCTCCCGGGACTCTCTATTGGCTGCCTCATTGGCCCACAGGGGGCAGTTTGCTTGCTGCTAATGCCACGAATAGCTGCCTTGTGGTATCTTCTTAGGCAGGGCTGTTCATTTTACATCTTTGTAATAAATGACCGTGTGCCTTTAATTCAGTGCTAGGAGGTTAGGTTGGGTAAGTTTAGGGCTAGTCACACCGAACTCCCCTCATCCTCTCCTAGTGCTGCCCATTAGACGTGTGCAATTCGTTTCCTCCCAAATTAATTTCTTAACGAATTTCGATAAATTCTGAGATATCCGAATTTACGAAAAACCAGTTTAACCAATTTATCCAAATATTCTTAAATTTGAATATTTGAAAATTCTGAGTTTTCGAATTTCCAGATTTTGGATTTGCAAAAATCCGAAAATTAGGAAATTTGAAATGAGAAGATTCGGGATTCAAAAATAAACGATAATTCAAGAGAACAGCGAAAATCCAAAAATTTGAAAATCTGATACAACAACTTAACTATTACGAACTATTAAATGATCGGTATTGTTAGTTTTTGTTTTTGGGGTACTTATGTTTTTTCCAGACTGCTTAATCGTTAATTTTTTCACTGTCTGAAGCTGCTGTTGCACTATACATATATGTAAGGACAGTCTATATTTTTATTGTTTTGTCTTCATTTTGTTGTTTAAAAATGAAAATAAACACCTTTTAAAAAAAAAAAAAAAATTATAAGTATTGGAATTTCCTTTCAAATTTGGCTGTTAGAGAACGTAACAAATACGAATTTATCCGAAGTTACGAATTATCCGAAATAACAAATGCCGCATCTAAACGAATGGAACGGAATGAATTGATAATATTAAATAACAATAATAAAAAAATTAATTTATTATTATTTGTTTCGTTCCATTTTCCATCGTTATTTCGGCGCCTTGAGGCGATTCAGTTCGCATTTGCAGCGCTTTACAAATCATTCATTCATTCGGATAATTCGTAACTTCGGATAAATTCATATTTGTTACGCTCACTAACAGCCAAATTTGAAAGGAAATTCCAATACCTATAATTTAATAGTTATTTCATTTTTTGTTTTTTTTGTTTTTTTTTTTTTTTAATTTTTGAATTTGAATTTTCAAACTCTCTAATTTACGAATTTTCGATTATAACGAATGACACGAAAAAAAAAAAAGAATGTAATGAAAACGAACAAATTTTTTGGCAGTGCATATGTCTGCTGCCCATCTAACATGCCGATTAGGAGGGGGCGTTGCTTGAAAAGATTGGGACCTCTGCTGCTTATAGTGCTGTGACCTTTTTTTTTTTTTTTTCTACTATCCAGTTTTTTGGACGTTTTTCTTTCTGTCCTCATCAGTTTCTCACTCCTAACTCCCCTCATCTAGCCTCCTAGTGCTGCTCATCTACCATGCACATCAGGAGGAGACCACGCTTGATTAGGATGGGACTTCTGCTGTCATGGTGCACCCTTGTGATCCTGGTTGTTCTTCTTTCTTAGAGGTGAATCCGGTGCAGGGAAGACGGAGAATACCAAGAAGGTCATCCAGTATCTGGCACACGTCGCCTCATCACACAAGGGGAAGAAAGACCACGCCATTCCTGTAAGTTATCGTGGGTGGGGGAGCCTGATTTACCTCCTATCTGACCTAGTGTCTGTACAGCCACTATATTTTCAGCTGAGTCTCTGGCAGTGTCGTGTTTCAGGGAACTAAGCCTTCCTTGTACGATTTTGGAAGCTTCACCTTGTAAAGTAAACTCCGCCCTCTTTCCAGCTTGCGGACATCTTACAATTTTGACCTTGAAACTCAGAATTCGGAATCTAAATACTTTGAATTCTGGTGTTGAAACTGTAAATTTTGCCACTGAAAATCTAAATTATGACTGAAACCCTGGACTCTTGACTTTGAAACCCTGGACTCTTGACTTTGAAACCCTGGACTCTTGACTTTGAAACCCTGGACTCTTGACTTTGAAACCCTGGACTCTTGACTTTGAAACCCTGGACTCTTGACTTTGAAACCCTGGACTCTTGACTTTGAAACCCTGGACTCTTGACTTTGAAACCCTGGACTCTTGACTTTGAAACCCTGGACTCTTGACTTTGAAACCCTGGACTCTTGACTTTGAAACCCTGGACTCTTGACTTTGAAACCCTGGACTCTTGACTTTGAAACCCTGGACTCTTGACTTTGAAACCCTGGACTCTTGACTTTGAAACCCTGGACTCTTGACTTTGAAACCCTGGACTCTTGACTTTGAAACCCTGGACTCTTGACTTTGAAACCCTGGACTCTTGACTTTGAAACCCTGGACTCTTGACTTTGAAACCCTGGACTCTTGACTTTGAAACCCTGGACTCTTGACTTTGAAACCCTGGACTCTTGACTTTGAAACCCTGGACTCTTGACTTTGAAACCCTGGACTCTTGACTTTGAAACCCTGGACTCTTGACTTTGAAACCCTGGACTCTTGACTTTGAAACCCTGGACTCTTGACTTTGAAACCCTGGACTCTTGACTTTGAAACCCTGGACTCTTGACTTTGAAACCCTGGACTCTTGACTTTGAAACCCTGGACTCTTGACTTTGAAACCCTGGACTCTTGACTTTGAAACCCTGGACTCTTGACTTTGAAACCCTGGACTCTTGACTTTGAAACCCTGGACTCTTGACTTTGAAACCCTGGACTCTTGACTTTGAAACCCTGGACTCTTGACTTTGAAACCCTGGACTCTTGACTTTGAAACCCTGGACTCTTGACTTTGAAACCCTGGACTCTTGACTTTGAAACCCTGGACTCTTGACTTTGAAACCCTGGACTCTTGACTTTGAAACCCTGGACTCTTGACTTTGAAACCCTGGACTCTTGACTTTGAAACCCTGGACTCTTGACTTTGAAACCCTGGACTCTTGACTTTGAAACCCTGGACTCTTGACTTTGAAACCCTGGACTCTTGACTTTGAAACCCTGGACTCTTGACTTTGAAACCCTGGACTCTTGACTTTGAAACCCTGGACTCTTGACTTTGAAACCCTGGACTCTTGACTTTGAAACCCTGGACTCTTGACTTTGAAACCCTGGACTCTTGACTTTGAAACCCTGGACTCTTGACTTTGAAACCCTGGACTCTTGACTTTGAAACCCTGGACTCTTGACTTTGAAACCCTGGACTCTTGACTTTGAAACCCTGGACTCTTGACTTTGAAACCCTGGACTCTTGACTTTGAAACCCTGGACTCTTGACTTTGAAACCCTGGACTCTTGACTTTGAAACCCTGGACTCTTGACTTACAAACCCTGGACTCTTGACTTACAAACCCTGGACTCTTGACTTACAAACCCTGGACTCTTGACTTACAAACCCTGGACTCTTGACTTACAAACCCTGGACTCTTGACATAGAGCTTCTGGCAGTGTCGTGTTTCAGGGAACTAAGCCTTCCTTGTACGATTTTGGGAGCTTCACGTTGTACAGCCCTCAAGAACCGTCGCTTCAAGGCATAGACCCCATCTGTCTAAGTGGGTGGGGTCTACCTCAGGGCTGCCCCGCCTCCTCTGTAAGACAGCCAAAAGTAAACTCTGCCCTCTTTCCAGCTTGCGGACATGGCGAGGTCTATGGAAGAGTGGTACCTGGGGGCTGTACACACAGAATGTGCAGCGATATCATTCCCGAGCTAAAGAGGCGTTCCATTTATGTTTTAAAGACAGCCCGTAATGTTTTTGTATTAAAAGTACAGATAAAAGGACCTGTCTAAAGAGAACCTGTCCTTTTTATATTTATTTTTTTTATGTCTTCATGCAGTTTGGTATGAGAATGGGCTAGTGAGGTTTTTACATGCCCCTCTAAGAGGGAAACATTGAAAACTTTTGCTCAATATATGCATAGAAAATAATTTGGGGAACCGCTCCACTCTGGGCCATCCTAAAAGAAAATTATGAAACCCAATTCTAACTTTTATCTTCGTATATCTAGCTTTCAAACTTTGGATATCTCAATTTTAACCTAAAAAATCTTGACTTTTAAAAATTCAGGCTTTTGATTTTTAATCTTAAAATTCTGGTTTAATCCTAGGATTCATTTTTAATTATATTTGAGACAGAATTCTGAGTGTTGCTCTCACATTTCTAAATTTCAGAATCTTTAAGTTTTGACGTTTAATAACAGAATTCCTAATTTAGGTCTAAATTTTCTTAATTTAATCTTAGAATGTTGACCTTAAAACTCAGAATTCGGAATCTAAATACTCTGAATTCTGGTGTTGAACCTCTACATTTTGACACTGAAAATCTAAATGATGACTGAACCCCTGGACTCTTGACTTTGAAACCCCTGGACTCTTGACTTTGAAACCCCTGGACACTTGACTTTGAAACCCCTGGACTCTTGACTTTGAAACCCCTGGACTCTTGACTTTGAAACCCCTGGACACTTGACTTTGAAACCCCTGGACTCTTGACTTTGAAACCCCTGGACTCTTGACTTTGAAACCCCTGGACTCTTGACTTTGAAACCCCTGGACTCTTGACTTTGAAACCCCTGGACACTTGACTTTGAAACCCCTGGACTCTTGACTTTGAAACCCCTGGACTCTTGACTTTGAAACCCCTGGACACTTGACTTTGAAACCCCTGGACTCTTGACTTTGAAACCCCTGGACTCTTGACTTTGAAACCCCTGGACTCTTGACTTTGAAACCCCTGGACTCTTGACTTTGAAACCCCTGGACTCTTGACTTTGAAACCCCTGGACTCTTGACTTTGAAACCCCTGGACTCTTGACTTTGAAACCCCTGGACTCTTGACTTTGAAACCCCTGGACTCTTGACTTTGAAACCCCTGGACTCTTGACTTTGAAACCCCTGGACTCTTGACTTGGCAGCCCTGGACCCTGAAAATTCTTGCTTTAATCAGATTTTTGAGGTTTTCATTATGTCTGATTTCTGAGATGATGTCCAAATTTTGACTTTTAATCTCAGAATTTTTTTTAAACACTTTACTTTTCGGATGTCCCCACAGCCATTCAATAATAGCCAACTGCTTGATCATTACCACCACTGGATGTGAAACCGATCCAGTCACAATTGGGCTTATGCACAACGCAGTCTGTCCCCAAGCTTCTGAGTCTGCACAACAGTATTGAGCCCTCTAGTTTTAGTGGAATGAAAGCATCTACAGGACTTTTCTTAAGTCCTGTTATGCGCATTCCAGAGCTGGGAGACGTGGGATCAGCTGACCGCAATAAGTGTTCTCATCTGTGCGCAATAGCCGGGCTCAGACCAGAGGAGTAAGGCCAACTTAGAGTGATCGATAAAAATCTTTATTCGTTGAAGCTGTATGGTGATAATTATTTATTATTGAATATTCTGATTCTTGTATAGTCCAGATCAGGACCGGCTCTCTGTTTTTTAATTTCCAGCATGTTGTGACTTTAATGAGTTGTTGAAACTAATTTTGTGGTATTAACTCCACCCCACTAACCTCTTCATTTGTTTACTGCAACAGATGGAGTCACCCAAACCCATCAAACATCAGGCAAGTGGATTTCCTCCATACTCCCTATTCTCTTCTTCTTTTATCTTTGAATGATAAACGTGTCCCCTCGGTCTGCACACACCCCCCCCCCCCAGGCCCCCCAGGCCGCCCTTTACTCACATCTAAATTGTCCCTTTGTTATCGGACACCCCGCCGCAGCTCTTTGTGAAGGGACAGGCTGCGTTCCAGCATTGCCGGGGGATGGGAGGGTGGTTCAAAATGGCTGCCCTGGCTGTGCAGACCGATCGGTCCCGTCCTGACGACTCCTTCCGTTCTGTCCTGAAGTTCTCACTATTTTAAGGTCATCATTTTGTAGTTGTCTCAATTAATGTTAGACATCCCTTCCCCGAAAACATTCCTTTCTAAATATTAACCTCGCATTGTTCTAATGTCATCCGAAGCATGAGAACCGTCCGCAAAACCCCCCGCCGCCCCACATCCAGACTATATATTACAAACGTTTTACATTTTTTGAATTCATGTGATAAAGTGGCAATTTTCGGTTTGCTGGAGGCACTGTTATGCTAATTCTTCTTCAGTGCATCTTCGTAAAAAGGGAAAATGTTATATATAAATATATATATATTATGTTGCCAATAGTATTGGGACGCCTGCCTTTACACACACATGGCCTTTAACGGCATCCCGGTCTTAAGCTGGCCATACACCTATAGATTATCTGCAGATTTTCTATGGTTAGATGGAAAAAGTGGGAGATTCCTCCATTCACACAGTTTAGCGAACATGGAGAAATCTGTTGCACTTTTTCCATCTAACCATAGAAAATCTGCAGATAATCTATAGGTGTATGGCCAGCTTTAGTCTGTAGGGTTCAATATTGAGTTGGCTCCGCCCTTTGCAGCTATAACAGCTTCACCTCTTCTGGGAAGGCCGTCCACAAGGTTTAGGATTGTGTCTATGGGAATGTTTGACCATTCTTCCAGAAGAGCATTTGTGATGTTCAGGCACTGATGCTGGAAGAGAAGGCCTGGCTCGCAGTCTCCACTCTAATTCATGGCAAAGGTGTTCTATCCGGTGAGGTCAGGACTCAGTCCAGTCAAGTTCCTCCACCCCAAACTCGCTCATCCATATCTTTATGGACCTTGCTTTGTACACTGGTGCGCAGTCATGTTGGAACAGGAAGGGGCCGTCCCCAAACTCCTCCCACAAAGTTGGAAATTGTCCAAAATGTCTTGGTATGCTGACGCCTAAAGTGTTCCCTTCACTGGAACTAAGGGGCCAACCCCCTGAAAAACAACCCCCACACCATAATCCCCCCTCCACCAAATGGTTTGGACCAGTGCACAAAGCAAGGTCCACAAAGACATGGATGAGCAAGTTTTGGGGTGGAGGAACTTGACTGGCCTGCACAGAGTCCTGACCTCAACCCCATAAAACACCTTTGGGATGAATTGGAGCGGAGACTGAGAGCCAGGCCTTCTCATCCAACATCAGTGCCTGACCTCACAAATGGTCTTCTGGAAGAATGGTCAAACATTCCCATAGACACCCTCCTAAACCTTGTGGACGGCCTTCCCAGAAGAGTTGAAGCTGTTATAGCTGCAAAGGGCGGAGCCAACTCAATATTGAACCCTACGGACTAAGACTGGGATGTCATTAAAGTTCATGTAAAGGCAGGCGTCCCAATACTATTGACAATATAGTGTATGTTGTATGCTAAATCTGAAAATATGAAGTGCGTTTTTTTTTTTTTTTTTTGTTGCTGAACCTGAAATGAAACCTTTTGAAGTGTGCTGCAACTCTGACACATTCTGTATATTATCATAGTAAACATATTCTGCAGGAAGTGTACATCCTTCTGCTTTCAGCCTGTGCTACTTCAATTGATGTCCCCCTTGTGCGTTTTTGATTTGGCTGCCCCCGTAGTAGAGCTGCAAGATTAATCGTTAAAGAATGGAGATCACGATTCTTCCCCCCCCCCCCCCCCTCGCGATCCTAACACAGCATTTTTGCGATTCAGTGCAGAGAGTTCTTTGCTGACAGCTGTCAAAAAACAAAACAAAGAACAGGCAGCCTGCCAACTTTATCACAACATTGCCTAGGCGGAGATAAAGAGAAACATTGTAACATTTGGTTCTTTTAGGTCTCAAATTGGTGGCCCTCCATCTGCTGTGGAACTACAAGTCCCATCATGCCTCTGAATGTCGGAGTCAAGCTTGTAAATGTCAGCCTTGCAATGCCTCATGGGATTTGTAGTTCTGCAACAGCTGGAGGGCCGCCAGTTTGGGACTCTGTTTTAGATCGAAGGGATGAACTTTGGTGTGTAAATGAGGTCAGTTTAACCGCTTAAAGACTGAACCTTTTTCTGACACTTGTTGCTTTACAAATTAAAATCCGTATTTTTTTGCTAGAAAATTAATTGGAACCCCCAAACTTTTATATGTCATTTTTAGCAGAGACCCTATTGTTACAATATTTTATGTCGCATTGTTTTTGCGCAGCAGTTTTTCAAACATTTTTTTGGGGGGGAAAAAAATACACTTTATTCAATTAATATAAAAAAAAAAAAATGTTAGAATTAGCCCAATTTTTTTTTTTAGTATGATGTGAGAGATGATGTTATTCCGCGAGAATCGTGATCTTTATTCTAAGCACAAAAAATCGTGATTCTCATTTTGGCCAGAATCGTGCAGCTCTACCCTCGTAGTGACAGTTTCCAGGGTCTCCGGAGTTTTGCGTTTTTGGCGCCATTTGGTTGGGAAGAGTTATTATGTTAAAAAAAAAAAAAAATTAAAAAAAGGAAATGTCTGGAGATCATTCTCCATTCTTCTTCTAGAATAGGTAAAAAAAACCCCCCCAAAAAACATAAATGTAATTTTGAGTCGCCGTGCTTACATTATGCATGCGCATTACGAGGCACCTATGGTATTCTCTATGCGTTGTGTTGTCCCCCTGCGCTGAAAAAACATTTTTTTTTTTTGGGTTGTTAGTCACCTTATTCAGAAATAATGAGCCAACTGACGCATTTTGCAAATGTTGAAACGCGTTAGTCTCTATCCTGGGAGAAGGTCTGCGATTGTTGTGTAGTGATCCTCTATTGCATTGTTTCTATGTTCAGTATATGTGTACAAATAATATTTATATATTTTAAGTGTTGTGTAGATTTTTATGGCCTGCTTTGCTCCACGTTTAACCCAACCCGTATTTTGTGTGTTATTATTTTTTTTTTTTAACATCTGCCTTGGTGTACCCCCCCTCCATCTTGGGGGGGTCATTAGGCAGACAATACCCCCCCCCCCCCAGAGCTGTCTGTATCCCTGTGTTAAATTTGGTGTCTGCATTAATCCACATCCATTAATATATTTATATACTTTTTTTTTTCACTGTCATTTTTGGTAAACTACAGAGTGGATCCTTGTTGTATGTGAGTAGCCTGTAGCACCCCCCCACCCCCACTTCTTACCCCAACTTCTCACCCCCACCCCAACTTCTCACCCCCACCCCACTTCTTACCTCCACCCCCACTCCTCACCCCACACTCAATTGTAATTTTCTCACCTGCTATTCCCCACCTCACCCCCACAAACACCCCCCCCCCCCCCCGACTTCTCTGTATCCTCCAATCACCAATTCTTTTCTTTCTCTCCCGCTTTATGGGGCGCGCTGCATGACACCCGCTTCTCCTTCCTGTCTAACGCCATCTGGCACCTACTGGCAGAAAAAAAAAATTAAACCCTCTTCATAATTCTCTTTATGACTACAAGGATGTTCTACAAGTGAAATGCCAACCAACCAACCAACCAACCTGCCCGGCCATAAGGGGGCGCCTGTTAAAGTGGCTCTTTCATAAGAGAAGTATGGGGCTGGCATTAGACATGTGCAATTCGTTTCGTTCCGGATTTGTTTTTTAATTAATTTTGACAAATTCATTGATTCTGAAACATCCGACTTTATGAAAACACATTTAACTGATTTTTTTTTTTTTTTTTTTGGAATATTCGTAAATTCGAAAATCCAAAAACCTGAAAATTCTAAAATCTGAAATAACTATAAAATTATAGGTGCTGGAATTTCCTTTCAAATTTGGCTGTTAAGTGAACGTAACGAATACATCCAAAGTTACGAATTATCCAAAATAACGAATTCCGCATCTGAACGAATGTAATGAATTAATAATGATAAATAACAATAATAATTAAAACTTTTTATTATTATTATTTATTATTAATTTGTTCCGTTCCCTTTGTTTAGATGCGGCATTTGTTATTTCGAATAATTCGTAATTTTGGATAAATTCGTGTTCGTTATGTTCACCAACGGAATAACGAACGCCCTATCTAAACGAATGGAATGTAATGAATTAATAATAATAAATAACAATAATAATAATAACTTTTTATTATTAATTTGTTCTGTTCCATTTGTTTAGATGCGGCATTCGTTATTTCGAATAATTTGTAATTTTGGATAAATTCGTATTCGTTATGTTCACAAATGGAATAACGAACGCCGTATCTAAACGAATGGAATGTAATGAATTAATAATAATAATTGTTAATAATAATTATAATAATTATTATTATTATTAATAATAATAAATAATAATAATAAAAAAAAACTTTTTATCATTAATTTGTTCTGTTCCATTTGTTTAGATGCGGCATTCGTTATTTCAGATAATTCGTAACTTCAGATAAATTCGTATTCGTTACATTCATTTAACAGCCAAATTTGAAAGGAAATTCCAATACTTATAATTTAATTGTTATTATTAGTTGGTTAAAAAAATCAAAATGACTCGTGATTGGGCATGTCATTGCCATCATCCCTTATAACTTGATAAAGTATGGAGAAACCTCTATTGTGGGATTTTCAAAGCAATAAAGTATTTTTGAAAAAAATAATTTATTATATAGATAGAAAAAATTCCATAAAGATTTTTATGGAATTTTTTCAATCTATATAATAAATACATTTTTTCAAAAATACTTTTTTATTGCCTTTGAAAACCCCACAATAGAGGTTTCTCCATACTTTATCAAGTTATTAGTTAGTTATTCTTTAGAATTTTCGCATTTTCGTTCTTTTGAATTTTCAGATTTTCTTTATTATTTTCAGATTTACGAATTGTGATCATAAAAAATAACCTGAAAAACGTAAAAAAAAACCAAAAAAACCCCAAAAGACGAATGAAACAAAACCGAACGAATTTTTCGGCAGTGCACATGTCTAGCTGGCATTTGCTAAACTCCTTATGAAAATGCCGGATGCCTGGCTGTCTGACCTAAAGCCGTATTAAACCCAACACCAAAAATGTCATACGAGTGCGTCTCAGAAAAATTAGAATATCATCAAAAAGTTCATTTATTTCAGTAATTGAATTCAAAAAGTGAAACTCCTATATTGTATGTAGATTCGTTACACACAGAGCGATCGATTTCCAGCATTTCTCTCTTTTAATTTTGATGATTATGGCTTCCATCGAGTGACACCCCAAAAAGAAAATGAGGATAT
>NC_133335.1:241187298-241247282 GCF_042186555.1 Aquarana catesbeiana
ACAATAATAAAATACAGGTGAGTGTTGTTTAAAAAAAAAAAAAAAAACTATTTATTTAATGGGCTGTTTTTATTGGAGTTCTCTGTTAGGTGATCTGAGTTCACTAAAATCTGATCTCCCGCCTCCCTTTCAGTCTCGCACAGTGCTCCAGGCTTCTCTCTCCTTACTCTGATTTCACTGCACACTGTGAGCTGAGAGCCAAGAGATAGAAATCATAGACTGGCTAAACACACCAAAATCTCAGTATTGGGTGGATTGCCCATAATCCTCTATGCAGCGGATCGCAGATGCCGAACACTAAGGTGTTAAGTTTTCTCCAAATCACCAACTTCCTAAAAAAGAGCTTATAAGCAAATCTGTGAAAAAACAAAATTGGCCCAAAACTTCAGACATTTGCACCGCGTGTCTCCCGAGTGTGCCATGTGCGTGGAAAGACGGCGGTCTGGGTGGAATGGTGCATAGCGCCCGACTGACGTAATCAATATCATGTTACTGTCTTCTCAGCAGAGCGAGGGGAAAATCCATTCCGTGCCACCAAGGCTCTTCCATTGAATGAGGGGGATCCCGGGATAGTGTATAGATCAGGGAGGGGCTGGCATGGATCCACTCTGCTACTTACATAGGCATGTGCTCGTTATGAGGGGTTCCCACCATCCCTGTGCTGAGTTCCCGGGTCTGAACACCCGCTGTGCCCATTATGAGGGGTTCCCATCATCCCTGTGCTGAGTTCCCGGGTCTGTACACCCGCTGTGCCCATTATGAGGGGTTCCCACCATCCCTGTGCTGAGTTCCCGGGTCTGTACACCCGCTGTGCCATTATGAGGGGTTCCCACCATCCCTGTGCTGAGTTCCCGGGTCTGTACACCCGCTGTGCCCATTATGAGGGGTTCCACCATCCCTGTGCTGAGTTCACGGGGTCTGTACACCCGCTGTGCCCATTATGAGGGGTTCCCACCATCCCTGTGCTGAGTTCCCGGGTCTGAACACCCGCTGTGCCCATTATGAGGGGTTCCCACCATCCCTGTGCTGAGTTCACGGGTCTGTACACCCGCTGTGCCCATTATGAGGGGTTCTCACCATCCCTGTGCTGAGTTCCCGGGTCTGAACACCCGCTGTGCCCATTATGAGGGGTTCCCACCATCCCTGTGCTGAGTTCACGGGTCTGTACACCCGCTGTGCCCATTATGAGGGAACAGGTGTCCCCATTGGAAGGTTTCACTCATCCCTTGACTTTTTGGATTACTCTTAACTTTCTGTTTTGGCAATTAAGATCTCCAGGAAGAATAGAGGGAAGAATCTCCCCGATTGGGACTCAGACAGCAATGAAAACTTAATGGAACCCCCCACCAGGTTTTGCCTAGACTGGTACACTTTAATGCCTTCTTGGTAATTAATTCTCTGATTGAACAGTGAACACCTCAAAATGCTTTTCTGCTTGGAAGTTTGCAATATCAGAGCTTAGAGGTCTCTGAAGAGTTTGATTTGGGTTGAAGCCCTCCAGACAGAGTTGGAACAGGGCCCTCCAGTCCAGGAGCCCCCAGAGCCAGGGCCCTCCAATCCAGTGTCCGGAGCCAGGGCCCTCTCCAGTCCAGGGGCCCCCAGAGCCAGGGCCTCCAATCCAGTGTCCGGAGCCAGGGCCCTCCAGTCCAGGGGCCCCCAGAGCCTGGGATGTCGATCAGAAAAAATGTATGCTCCCTGCTGATTGAAGAGCCCTGACTTGGCAGGGGGCTTGTCAGACCTCTGTAGAGAGACCACTGCTTCTACACAGAGAGCAAAGGTCTTTCTCTGCAGGATGCTGCAGTGGACAAGCTTTTTTACTTTTTTTTTGGTTTTAAAGTTCTATTTATTTATTTTTTATTAGACTGTATACAGATTCAGATCGGTGCTGTGCTGTATGGTGGACATGGTCCTGCATTTGTCGGAAGGGGTCATTAACATACAGAATGGGGGGAGGCTATCAGCAGATATCAGTAATTTGGCTAGCGCCCCCAGACAGCGGGGGTTAGGTGGAGGGGTGCTGTGTGTATGAACCAGGTGTGTGGGGGGGCCTCATCTCCTCTTTTCTTATTTCAGCTGCACAGAAACTCTGCCACCTGCTGGGCATGAACGTCATGGAGTTCACCCGAGCCATCTTGACCCCGCGCATCAAAGTGGGCAGAGACTACGTACAGAAGGCACAGACTAAGGAGCAGGTGAGCCGCCATCACCCAAAAAAGTGTGATTTTTTTCAGGACACCAAGGTTATATGCAGCTACCTCCCCCTTTTCTCTATAAAGTAAATTTATTCTTAATATTAATATATAAATATATTACCTGCCAAAAAAAAAAAAATATATAACGTGGATGAATTTATGAACCTTTTGCGAAAAGGTTGAGTAAGCTATTAAAGCGGCGCTCCATCCAAAAGGAGAAGCGCTGCTTGTCTGCCTCCCCCTCTGGTGCCTTGTAGGGGGGGGGGGAGCAGGTACCTGGTTTTGACAGGTAATCGCTCCCACTTATTGCCGAGTTTGCCGCGGTTGAACCTGGAAGTTCGGCTCTCGCCGCAGCCGGCGATTGAGAAAGCGAAGCGCGTTAGCCGCAGTAGGAAGCCAGCTCTGAAGCTTCACTGCCGGTTTCCTTCACCCAAGATGGCGGTGATTGGGTGAGGACACCGAGGGCTCCCTGGACAGGTGAGTGCCCTAATAGAAAAGTCAGCAGCTTTTAATTAGACTTTTTAAATTAAAAACATTTTTTTGTGGGGGGGGGGGGGGGGCTGGAGCTCCGCTTTAAATAACAGACATACAAATTAGAGCCCAGCTGCAGCTGTTTTGAAAAACAAAAGGTCTAGGCCACATGAGTTCACCATTGTAACCCCACCCCTTTCCCCGCCCCTTTCCCCCACCACGGCAGGGATAGTTTGTCCCTGTGAAAGACTTTTCTTGGACAGCTTGGCCCGTTATAAGAAATGGAAAAATCACGCATCAACGAGGGATAAAAATTGTATTAATTATTATCAATCACATAATTTTAATAATTCTCCAATAAAAAAAAATTACATAAAAAAACAAGGGATTAAAAAGTGTTCTGCTAAACCCGTCGGGGGGGGGGGGAGACATGCTGCAATACATATGTAACATTTGATATTTTTTTTTTTGCCCATAATAGGAACTGTTGGCTTCATATTCTCCCTCTTTTTTCCAGGCGGATTTTGCTATGGAAGCTCTAGCCAAAGCAACGTACGAGCGCCTATTCCGCTGGCTGGTCCACCGGATTAACAAAGCTCTGGACCGCACCAAACGCCAAGGAGCTTCCTTCATCGGAATCCTGGACATCGCCGGCTTCGAGATCTTCGAGGTGAGTCGGAGGAGTTAAAGTGATTTGTAAAATCTCGTTTGTTATTTCTTTAAAAAAAAAAAAAAACACGTTGACCTAATTTGGGAAGAAGTTATAATAAAAAGTCTCATTTTCTTCAGGGACTTCAAGATCTGCAAATTTTATAACATTAAGCTGCCAAATTGGCGGCATATGATTCGACGGTGCGCTTCATCGTCAGTTTCATAACCAACGTACGCCATTTCTAATCTTATAATGTCGCATCAACTGAGTCCTTTTTTTGTGATTCCTTCGCTTAGATAATTGTTTTTTTAAATTGAAGCTGAACTTCAGGAATTAGAGAGAATCTGCCCTTGCAGTAGGCCGCCTCCCCCTCCCGCTGCTCCAGCGGGGAATCCACTTCTCAGGCCACTTTCACCGGTTAGAGAATCACCGGCTGGTTATGGCATATTGCTGCAGCCATACTCCAGAATTCCACTTCCTCCAGAGGACCTCTTTTGTCTAAGCCTACACTGAGGTTGTGTTCACCTTCTATGTAACATGTTCCAATGGGGGATCCTGGGACGGGGCGGGGGGATGGGGGGACAGCCAGGTCCTCCAAGTCCTCCCTTTTTAGCCACAATGCCAAGCCCTGAAGGGCCAGGCAACAAGCTCATTTTACCAGGTGCTCCCCCGGCTTCTCTGCCAAGTAATCGGTTCTTGGGGATATTTGGGGGCAAGTGACTGACTCCACCACTTGGTGATTGCCCATCTAGGCACACAGAAATCATCTCATGGGGATAGGGAGACAGACTCTGAAAGCCTGAGGGGCAGAAAGGAGAAGGAGCGTTGGTCATGTGACCGCGCTTATTGGTTGCCACTGTGGTCACATGATCGTAAGCCAGGCCCGCCAGCTGCCAATCATTAGTGGGGACTGTTCCGGTCTGTATGCTGGGAGCGCACAGTCAGCAGGCTCTCAGCACAGAAACATTGGCCACCCAGTGGCACAAATGTTCATCGTGGGGACAGTAAAGCCCACCCTTTTGCTGTTGGTACATATGTGTTACATAGGCAGCAACAGGTTAGCCTTGCCTTAAACAGGGCCAAGTTTCCTGGCAATCTTCACAGAGGGACAGCAAGCCAGCGATTTGTTGTTGCTTCGTAGCAGTTGTGTAGGGGAGGGAGGGGGAACACCTGACCAAAAAATGAAAGCAGAGGATAAAAGACCTCACTGGTATTGCCTGCAACGGATCTTTCTGCATTGTCTGTGTGGAGTCGGCCATCTTGTTAGAAGATGGTCTTTGCTTTCTTATGTCGATTGCCCCGGTGACCGGTGGGATAATGATCAAGAAGCAGCAGGCACATTGGAGGAAGCACAGATCCACAGAATACATGAAGCAGGGAGATCCTTGCACTGCTGGTTTCCCTTTACAGCTTCTCCTCCAGCAAGGAGAACAGTGAGCAGGAACACAAGTGCCATCACCAAATCCGGTGAGACTACCAGTGACTGGCATCAATGCCTTAGATCAGGGGTCTCTAAACAAAGGGCCAGTTTACTGTCATTCAGACTTTAAGAAATTGTCCTGGTGTCAGAGGGAGTAAACAGTGCATCTTTAGCATTAGGGGGAGGAATAGTGCCCCATCATTGGGGTCAGTGGGAGGAATAGTGTCCAATAATTGGTGTCAGTGGGAGGAATGGTGCCCCTTCATTGGTGTCAGTGGGAGGAATAGTGTCCCATCATTGGTGTCAGTGGGAGGAATAGTGTCCCATCATTGGTATCAGTGGGAGGAATAGTGTCCCATCATTGGTATCAGTGGGAGGAATAGTGTCCCATCATTGGTATCAGTGGGAGGAATAGTGTCCCATCATTGGTATCAGTGGGAGGAATAGTGTCCCATCATTGGTATCAGTGGGAGGAATAGTGTCCCATCATTGGTATCAGTGGGAGGAATAGTGTCCCATCATTGGTATCAGTGGGAGGAATAGTGCCCCATCATTGGTATCAGTGGGAGGAATAGTGCCCCATCATTGGTATCAGTGGGAGGAATAGTGTCCCATCATTGGTATCAGTGGGAGGAATAGTGTCCCATCATTGGTATCAGTGGGAGGAATAGTGTCCCATCATTGGTATCAGTGGGAGGAATAGTGCCCCATCATTGGTATCAGTGGGAGGAATAGTGTCCCATCATTGGTATCAGTGGGAGGAATAGTGTCCCATTGTTGGTGTCAGTGGGAGGAATAGTGCCCCATCATTGGTATCAGTGGGAGGAATAGTGTCCCATCATTGGTATCAGTGGGAGGAATAGTGTCCCATCATTGGTATCAGTGGGAGGAATAGTGTCCCATCATTGGTATCAGTGGGAGGAATAGTGTCCCATCATTGGTATCAGTGGGAGGAATAGTGCCCCATCATTGGTATCAGTGGGAGGAATAGTGTCCCATCATTGGTATCAGTGGGAGGAATAGTGTCCCATTGTTGGTGTCAGTGGGAGGAATAGTGCCCCATCATTGGTATCAGTGGGAGGAATAGTGTCCCATCATTGGTATCAGTGGGAGGAATAGTGTCCCATCGTTGGTGTCAGTGGGAGGAATAGTGTCCCATTGTTGGTGTCAGTGGGAGGAATAGTGTCCCATCATTGGTGTCAGTGGGAGGAATAGTGTCCCATCATTGGTATCAGTGGGAGGAATAGTGTCCCATCATTGGTATCAGTGGGAGGAATAGTGTCCCATTGTTGGTGTCAGTGGGAGGAATAGTGCCCCATCATTGGTATCAGTGGGAGGAATAGTGTCCCATCATTGGTGTCAGTGGGAGGAATAGTGCCCCATCATTGGTATCAGTGGGAGGAATAGTGTCCCATCATTGGTGTCAGTGGGAGGAATAGTGTCCCATCATTGGTATCAGTGGGAGGAATAGTGTCCCATTGTTGGTGTCAGTGGGAGGAATAGTGCCCCATCATTGGTGTCAGTAGGAGGAATAGTGTCCCATTGTTGGTGTCAGTGGTAGGAATAGTGTCCCATTGTTGGTGTCAGTGGGAGGAATGGTGCCCCATCATTGGTGTCAGTGGGAGGAATAGTGTCCCATTGTTGGTGTCAGTGGGAGAAAGAGTGTCCCATCATCGATATTAGCAGGAGGAATAGTGCCCCATCATTGGTATCAGTGGGAGGAATAGTGTCCCATCATTGGTGTCAGTGGGAGGAATAGTGCCCCATCATTGGTGTCAGTGGGAGGAATAGTGTCCCATTGTTGGTGTCAGTGGGAGGAATAGTGTCCCAAGGGCTGGGTAAAGGCAAGCAAAGGGCTGCAGTTTGGAGACCACGGCCTTAGATGACCTCACACAGCAGATATAGAACAATGTGGTCACACGAGTGCCCAGGTATAGAAGGTGAACTGCTGTCTTTCAGAAGAATTTCAAGGCAAAATCTTCCAGGTACTGCTTGGGCAAAAATGAACATTTGTAGATGTTTCCTAAATAGAAACCTGCTTATGAGTTGAGCCTTTGCAGTTTTTTGCATGTCATAGTTTGTTGCAATGTCGCCGATAACTCTTCTCTCCCTCTTCTCTCCCTCTTCTCTCCCTCTTCTCTCCCTCTTCCAGCTGAACTCCTTTGAACAGCTCTGCATCAATTACACCAATGAGAAGCTGCAGCAGCTCTTCAATCACACCATGTTCATCCTGGAGCAGGAGGAGTACCAGCGGGAAGGCATCGAGTGGAACTTCATCGACTTCGGCCTTGACCTCCAGCCCTGTATTGACCTCATCGAGAGACCAGTAAGTACAATCGTCCGTTATCTCTGCTTTGAACAATCATCGATTTAATGAGAGGGCTACACGCAGCAGCCTAGAGCCAATCAGAAATCATCCGTCATTACTTTACCTGATGTGAATAATTGAATGCTGTTTGCTTTCAGAAAATGATTACAAATCATTTCTGTTTGCACATATTTTTTTCCTTACGAAAGTGAAGTTACCCTTTCAACTCATCGGGGTTAATGGACAGCAAAATACCCCGCTTATCTCCATAATCCCTTCAGTACGCTGTAGCACAGGGCTCAAAATTTCGAGTCCTGAGCTACTAGACCGGCCTTGAGAGTTGCTCACCACCAGTTGCCCCATCCCGCCCCACCCCATCCCGCCCCACCCCATCCCGCCCCGTCCCAATCCACCCCGCCCCACTCCACCCCGCCCCACCCCATCCCGCCCCACCCCGCCCCACCCCATCCCAATCCACCCCATCCCAATCCACCCCGCCCCACCCCGTCCCAATCCACCCCGCCCCACCCCGTCCCAATCCACTCCGCCCCACCCCGTCTCTCACTCCACCTCACTCCACCCCGTCCCCTAATCACACCCTCGTACATTATCTCATGAAATGACACTGTTAAATGTTTTATGCAGAATTTGGTCACAAAAATAAATTTTAACAACAATATTAACATGAAGCATATCAGTGCAGCCCCTTCAGTGCCACGTCATCGGTGGCCATCAGTGCAGCATATCCGTGCCCTTCAGTGCAGCCTCATCAGTGGCTATCAGTGCAGAATATCTGTGCCCATCATTGCCACCTCATCAGTGCAGCATATCCGTGCCCATCAGTGTCCCCTCATCAGTGCAGCATGTCTGTGCCCTTCAGTGCCGCCTCATCAGTGGCCATCAGTGTCCATCAATGCAGCATATCCGTGCCCTTCAGTGCAGCCTCATCAGTGGCGATCAGTGCAGATAATGTGTACCCATCAGTGCAGCGTGTCCTTCAGTGCCGCCTTATCAGTGACGCCTCATCAGTGCAGCATATCGTCGATATGATGGGTCACTGGCAGACGCAGGACGAAGTGCTTCCAGCAGTGATCGCCACAGGTAATTGCTGGCTGTGTAGAGAGCCCCAAATAGCTGCGGCTGCCGGCAAACTGTTATTATGGTGAATGGTGACAGCAGCAGCACTGAGAGCCGCAGGAGGAACTGACACCATTCACACCGTTTCTAATGGCCCATGTGAATGTAGCCTATGTATGTTAGAATTAAATTGAGTTCTGGCGCCATCTGCTGGAGAAAAGTCAGAATTCATTTGTGTCTGTATTGGCTCAGTCCCTGATAATGATCATCCTTCTAGCTGAAAGTATTGCTGATAATCCCTCCGATGCTGAATCAGAATATATGGGGCCTGCCGTACACTCCCGGGTTCTCCTCCAGGACGGTTTTGTAGCGGTAATGTTCATATCTGAGACTTTCGTTTTTCATACATAAATCACAGAAATGAGGCAGCATCCTATTTAGAAAAGCAGGAATGTTGTTGGGGACGAGTTCCTAGGAGAAAATTATTTTCCTTCTGAGTTGGACACTTAGAAACAAATATTTGCAGCAAAAAATAATGTGCATTTATTATTTTTTTTTTTTTGCAAACAAACCTGCAAAGCATTGCAACCACGATCAGTGAACGGTGGGTGCAATGCATAGGCTCTGCCCTTGGCCTCTATGTCTTTACCAAGGCACAGCCTTTCAGTTGGAGAGATGGAGGAGGTGTCACTGGACTGTGAGTGTGGTGATCACAGTGGCAGATGGGATTTGTAGTTCATCCATTTACAGATCTCAGTTTATAAAGGACACACCTGTGTAAGCAGAACCCAGCCCAGCCACTCTAAATTCCAAAGTGAGAGCTGCTATGGGGGGGGGGGGGGAACCCCATGGCAAGCTATCAGAGGAAGGGTGGTCGGCTTGCAACCATGTTACACCCCCCTGCGTATTATATTATGGTGTAATAGGTGGAGTTGGCCTTTAACTATTTTACAAGGGTTGGAATTGATGGACTTGTCTTTTTTTTTTTTCAACCTCACCTAATATGTAACCCTTTCTGTTGTTACAATAGACCAGTACTGCTTTGCAGAACTTCTGTTCAGCCTTTGTTTCTGTTTCCCCCCCCCCCTAGGCCAACCCTCCCGGGGTCCTGGCCCTGCTGGATGAGGAGTGCTGGTTCCCCAAAGCCACAGACAAGACCTTTGTGGACAAGCTGGTGCAGGAACAGGGCACCCACTCCAAGTTCCAGAAGCCGCGCCAGCTGAAGGACAAAGCCGATTTCTGCATCATCCATTACGCCGGCAGGGTACGTGACATCCGTTCTGCTTCTGTATCTGACTACTGAGGTACAAGCCGTCTCTCATCATACACAATGTAGTTCATCTAGAGGGGTTGATGACTCTATGGGGGGTTTATTAACTAAAACTGGAGAGTGCAAAATCTGGAGTAACTGTGCATGATAGCCAATCAGCTTCTAACTTCAGTTTGCTCAATTAAAGGGGTTGTAAACCCTCGTACATCCTAACGCAGGAGGTGAAAAAACACCTGGCAGTGACCGCCCCTCCCGTTTTACTTACCTGAACCCTGGAACTTGACCCGGCGGGGGACACATTGTCTCTCTGCCCGGGGTTCTTGGCTCTTGATTGGATAGATTGATGGCAGCGAAGCCATTGGCTCCCACTGCTGTCAATCAAATCCAATGACGCGGGCGCCAGGGGGCGGGGCCGAGTCCGGCATTCGTGTCTATGGACTCTGAATGCTGGACTCGGGAGTGTGACCGTTATATGATATGAGGAAGAGCTGCCGGGGGACCCCAGAAGAGGAGGTTCGGGGCCACTCTCTGCAAAACGAGCTGCACAGTGGTGATAAGTATGATTATGTTTATTTTAAACTAAAAAAAAAAACCCCTTACAATCACTTTAAACTTTGACAAAAAAAAAAAACCTGGAAGCTGATTGGCTATTATGCACGGCTGCACCAGATTTTGTTCAATAATCAACCCCAATAGAGTCATCTTGTCCCATGGAAGTCAATTCTTAGTGAACAAATCTGCACCTTTTTTTATTGGAATTTGTTGCAATTTTCCCTGCAAAGCATCCCTTCCAAACTAAAGAGGAATCTCCCCCTCCCTAATAAATCCCCCCACTTACCTTTGATCGTTTTCTGCTGGAATTACATACTTAGAAGCCAATGGTCAGGTCCGGTCCCGTGCCGCCATCTTCTTTATTTTCATCACGTGTAATTGGCTGTCTCTTAAGCAGGCCCCCCCCTCCCCCTGCAGTGCAGTGCTAGGCTGTGTTGCAATGTAAATGGGACACATAGAAAGCAATTGTTTCCTGTGTGTGAATAAAGGACAATCCGCAACTCCCATACATGCTCTTTAAATCAGTCCAAATGTATTGCATCTCCATAAAGATAAAAGTACAGCAGAGGTCGACGCGTTTCAGCTGCAGCGGCCTTGTTCACCTTGTTTATGGACTGTTTCCTGTGTGTCCCTGTGGTGACAGACGTAAAACATTTATCATTGCGCATAGTGTGAATTGGTTCCTTAAAGTGATTGTAAACTTTGTTTTTTTTTTTTTTTGTTTTTTTATAACAAACATAACATACTTAGCTCGTTTTGCACAGAGTGGCTTCAAACCTGTTCTTCTGGGGTCCCTCGGCGGCTCTCACGGCTGCTCCCCACATCAGATAACCCTCTAGGAGAAGCGCTCTGCCTGGGAGGGGGTTACCTTACGGGCGCGCTCCCAAGTCCAGCATTTGCATCCATAGACACAGAATGCCAGACTCTGTCCCGCCCCCCTGGCGCACCTGTGTCATTAGATTTGATTGACAGCAGTGGGAGCCAATGGCTGCGCTGCTATCAATCTATCCAATCCGAGAACCCCGGGCAGAGGAAGAGCGCGTCTCCGCCGGGTGAAATTCCAGGGCTCAGGTAAGTGAAACTGGGGGGCTGGGGGGGCCGGTGACTGACAGGTGTTTTTTCACCTTAATGCATAGGATGCCTTAAAGGGGTTGTAAAGGTTCGTGTTTTTTCACCTTAATGCATCCTATACATTAAGGTGAAAAAACACCTGTCAGTGACCGGCCCCCTCAGTCCCCCCATTTTACTTACCTGAACCCTCGAACTTGTTCCATGGGGACGCGCCATCTCTCTGCTAGGGGGTTCTTGGCTGTTGATTGGATAGATTGATAGCAGCGCAGCCATTGGCTCCCACTGCTGTCAATCAAATCCAATGATGCGGCCGCCGGGGGGCTGGGCCGAGTCCTGCTTTCGGTGTCTATGGACGCCGAATTGTGAGCGCGCCCGCAACGTAACCCCCCTGGGAAATGCTTCTCCGGGGGGGTTATCTAATGCGGGGAGGAGCTGAGAGAGCCGCTGGGGGACCCCAGAAGACGGTGTTCGGGGCCACTCTCTGCAAAACGAGCTGCACAGTGGAGGCAAGTATGGAATGTTTGTTATTTTAAAAAAAAAATAAAGAATTAACCTTTAGTATCACTTTAAGGTGAAAAAACACAAAGGTTTACAACCCCTTTAAAGCCGAACCAGTCACGATTTTAAAATTTGCTGGCTTTAATATGGTTTAAAGAGGGAGTCCACCCAAACCGCAAAAAAAAAAAAAAAAAAATATTAAAAGCCAGCAGCTACAAATACTGCAGCTGCTGACTTTTAATAAATGGCCGCTTACCTGTCCCAGGGTCCAGTGATGTCGGCAGGCGACGACGAGAACCCGCTCGGTTCTCGGCAGCTGCCGCCGCCATATTAGGTGAGGGAATCAGGAAGTGAAGCGTTGCGGCTTCACTTCCCGGTTCCCTACTGCGCATGCGCGAGTCGCGCTGCGCATCGTAAGTGGTCCCCGCTATCTCCTGGGAGCTGTGTGTTTCCCAGGAGACAGCGCGGAGGGACAGGAAAAGGCATAGACTCCCATGGGAGTCTATGCCGGAAGTGGGTGCAAATACCTGTCTTAGACAGGTATCTGCACCCCCCTCCCCCCTGAAAGGTGCCAAATGTGACACCGGAGGGGGGGAGGATTCCAAAAAGCGGAAGTTCCATTTTTGTGTGGAACTCTGCTTTAAATCCAATGAGGTGCATGCCACCTTGTGGATTTCTCTTTAACAACTTAGAATTTTACTGAGCACTGGGAGTACAGCTATCACTACACTCCCAGTGCTCCTACAGGAGACGCTCCGCCTGCCCTCTGCTTGATGTGGTCCATTGAGAGAAGACTTTGTATTTTATGAATGGGTGGAGGAGGAGGGGGAGCAGGCAGAGCGGCTGGAGCTGAAACCAGAATGTCCAGCACCAGACCAGGGAAAATCTAGTGATAGCTAGATTCTAGATAGCTAGCACTCCATATAAATTAGAGAGATACAGTATCTCACAAAAGTAAGTACACCCCTCACATTTTTATAAATATTTTCTTTTATCTTATTATGTGTCAACATTGAAGAAATGACACTTTGCTACAATGTCAACTTCCAGTGACCAGTATGAGAGCGTGAGAGCGAGAACACCAAATTTAACACACCTGCTCTCCATTCACACCTGAGACCTTGTAACACTAACGAGTCACATGACACCGGGGGAGGGAAAATATCTAGTTGTGCCCAATTTGGAGATTTTCACTTAGGGGTGTACTGACTTTTGTTGCCAGCGGTTTAGACATTAATGGCTGTGTGTTGAGTTATTTTGAGGGGACAGCAAATTTACACTGTTATACAAACTGTACACTCACTACTTTACATTGTAGACAAGTGTCATTTCTTCAGTGTTGTCACATGAAAAGATAGAAGAAAAGATTTACAATAATGTGACCGAGGGGTGTACTTACTTTTGTGAGATACTGTAAGTGAGCGAGGTGGCATGCACCTTATTGGACTTAACCCATAGTCAGTCAGCACATTTTATAATGTGGATAAATTCCTGGCGTTCCACTTTAAGGTGGGATGTGGCCCTCGGCGAGCCTTGGCTTGCAGTAGGCCCAGAGAAGTTGCCCACATTTTGCATTTACAAACTGTATCCTTTTCTGTAAGGTGATAGCCAGAAACACATCCCTGTCCTCTGGTTTATTTTTGGAGCAATAAAGTTGTCGCTGGTCTCTCTGGACACCCATTGCCCCCCCCCCCCCCCCCCCCCGGGGGGGAGGGGGGGGGATCCTGCCTAGGTTGCCTGGAAGATGACTCGGCTCTGACATGGTGTGCCGGCAGCGTCACCACACGGGGCAGAATAGGTGATTGGAAGTTACAGGTCTTCGGTCTCTCCCTGCAGGTGGACTATAAGGCCGATGAGTGGCTCATGAAGAACATGGACCCTCTGAATGACAACGTGGCCACCCTCCTCCACCAGTCCACAGACAAATTTGTGGCCGAGCTCTGGAAAGATGGTAGGAAAACTCCTCATTGATGCTTGTTTGAGACCTAAATGTGGTTTTTTTGTGTGATACTCAAAATTCAGCCAAAATCTGTCAAAGGAAATTCAGGTGGAAATTTTTCAGCATTTTTTGGGGGGGTTTTGTAACGTCTCTTGATGCTCAGAAGGAGCCGGACATGGGCAGGGCAAAGGTGACTTCATATTCCAACCTCCCCCATCTCCTGTTTGTACTTCAGATGCTTCACTGAGATCCAGGAGCAGCGTGCGTTCAGAGCATGCGCGGCTGCTTCACCGAGATCCAGGAACCGCCTACTTCCATATAAGGAAGTCCGCCTACAAGCTGCTCTACAGAAGCTGCACGTCGGCGTCCTTTTCAAACAAGTCTTGTGAATAGTGAAGTTTTCTGTTCTGGGGGGTCACACAACATCTATTGATGGGTGAAATCTGGGAAATTCCTTGAACCTAAACAGTTTTGTACTGATTATTTTCAACTCCTTTTTTTTTTTTCTCATTACCTTAGCCATACCGACTGTCCAGAGAGCCTCTTTTTATGACCACATATGTGGAGGTGATTTTCTTTGCTCATAGATTAGAACTGGATGTAGAGAGCAGCTTTTAGACTAGTCTGCACGCTTGCAGTGGAGATACGGTAGAGCAGGCAGAATCTGCTTTAGTCAGCTTAGATGTGCTTCGTACCTTTGCCACAGTTAGGTATACATAAAAAATTGCAGCCGCTCTAGAAATTAACGGGTAAGGGTGTTAAGCACTCAAAAGCACTCTGCTTCAAAAGTTAATGCAGTTAAGGCACCACCAAGTCATTTTATTATGACTCAATGACCTGCTCCTTTTACTGTCCCATGAGCTCCACCTTCAACCGTCCATGAGCTCCATCTTCAACCGTCCATGAGCTCCATCTTCAACCGTCCATGAGCTCCACCTTCAACCGTCCATGAGCTCCACCTTCAACCGTCCATGAGCTCCACCTTCAACCGTCCATGAGCTCCACCTTCAACCGTCCATGAGCTCCACCTTCAACCGTCCATGAGCTCCACCTTCAACCGTCCATGAGCTCCACCTTCAACCGTCCATGAGCTCAACCGTCCATGAGCTCCATCTTCAACCGTCCATGAGCTCCATCGAGCTTCACCTTCAACCGTCCATGAGCTCCATCGAGCTTCACCTTCAACCGTCCATGAGCTCCACCTTCAACCATCCATGAGCTCCACCTTCAACCGTCCATGAGCTCCTCCAAGCTCCACCTTGAACTCCTTCCATGAGCTCCACCTTCAGCCGCCCATGAGGTCCACCGCCCATGAGGTCCACCGCCCACGACCTGCTCCTCCCGCTGCCTGCTCCTTCCACCGCCAGCGACCTGCTCCTTCCACCGCCAGCGACCTGCTCCTTCCTCCTTCCGAGGCCTGCTCCCTCCTTCTCCCATTGCCTGCTCCCTCCTTCTCCTATTGCCTGCCTGCTCCCTCCTTCTCCCATTGCCTGCTCCCTCCTTCTCCCATTGCCTGCTCCTTCCTTCTCCCAGGGCCCGCTCCTTCCTTCTCCCAGGGCCCGCTCCTTCCTTCTCCCAGGGCCCGCTCCTTCCTTCCCCCAGGGCCCGCTCCTTCCTTCCCCCAGGGCCTGCTCCTTCCTTCCCCCAGGGCCCGCTCCCTCCTTCTCCCAGGGCCCGCTCCCTCCTTCTCCCAGGGCCCGCTCCTTCCTTCTCCCAGGGCCCGCTCCTTCCTTCTCCCAGGGCCCGCTCCTTCCTTCTCCCAGGGCCCGCTCCTTCCTTTTCCCAGGGCCCGCTCCTTCCTTTTCCCAGGGCCCGCTCCTTCCTTTTCCCAGGGCCCGCTCCTTCCTTTTCCCAGGGCCCGCTCCTTCCTTCTCCCAGGGCCCGCTCCTTCCTTCTCCCAGGGCCCGCTCCTTCCTTCTCCCAGGGCCCGCTCCTTCCTTCTCCCAGGGCCCGCTCCTTCCTTTTCCCAGGGCCCGCTCCTTCCTTTTCCCAGGGCCCGCTCCTTCCTTTTCCCAGGGCCCGCTCCTTCCTTTTCCCAGGGCCCGCTCCTTCCTTTTCCCAGGGCCCGCTCCTTCCTTTTCCCAGGGCCCGCTCCTTCCTTTTCCCAGGGCCCGCTCCTTCCTTTTCCCAGGGCCCGCTCCTTCCTTTTCCCAGGGCCCGCTCCTTCCTTTTCCCAGGGCCCGCTCCTTCCTTTTCCCAGGGCCCGCTCCTTCCTTTTCCCAGGGCCCGCTCCTTCCTTCCCCCAGGGCCTTCTCCCGCGGCCCGCTCCTTCCTTCTCCCGCGGCCCGCTCCTTCCACCGCCCGCGGCCCGCTCCTTCCACCGCCCGCGGCCCGCTCCTTCATGTTTAAGAAAAAGATGGTCGTTAAAATGACTAGAGGTTGCTGTATTTGCGCCTACGTGTTGGACCATCCTGCTTATGTGCACCAGTCTTGGGAAAGATTGCTTGTACAAAACAATTTTCCCACATATAGCAGCCCAGAATTCTCTAATTTTCAAGTACCTCATGCAACATTGTGGGGTTTATATTGAAAAGATCTTCCAGGTATGGAAAGTGCACACGCTTGTTTTGTAAGATTGCTCAGTCAGCTCAATCTACAACCCCTGGCAAAAATGATGGAATCACCAGTCCCTGAGGATGTTCCTTCAGTTGTTTATTGTTGTAGAAAAAAAAGCAGATCACAGACATGTCCAAAAACTAAAGTCATTTCAAATGGCAACTTTCTGGCTTTAAGAAACACTAAAAGAAATCAAGAAAAATAATTGTGGCGGCCAGTAACAGTTAGATTTATAGAACAAGCGCAGGGAATAAATTATGGAATCACTCAATTCTGAGGAAAAAATTATGGAATCACCCTGTAAATTTTCATTACAAACACTGACACCTGCATCAGATGAAATCTGCCTCCTTAGTATGAAGGTAAAGAGGGTAAATCATCACGCAGTGTTGTACAAGATGTTGGTTGTTCACAGTCAGCTGTGTCTAAAACATGGACCAAATACAAACAACATGGGAAGGTGGTTAAAGGCGAGCATACTGGTAGACCAAGGAAGACATCAAAGTGTCAAGACAGAAAACTTAAAGCAATATGCCTTGAAAACAGAAAATGTACAACAAAACAAACGAGGAACAAATGGGAGGAAACTGGAGTCAACATCTGTGACCGAACTGTAAGAAACCACCTAAAGGAAATGGGATTTACATACAGAAAAGCTAAAAGAAAGCCATCTCTAACACCTAAACACAAAAAAACAATGGGCTAAGGAAAGGCAATGGTGGACTGTGGATGATTGGATGAAAGTCCTATTCAGTGATGAATCTCCAATCTGCTTCGGGAAAGTTGATGATGCTGGAACTTTTGTTTGGTGCCGTTCCAATGAGATTTATGCAGACGACTGTCTGAAGAAAACATGCAAATTTCCACAGTCAGTTATGATCTGGGGCTGCAGGTCAGGTAAAGGCACTGGGGAGATGGCTGTCATTAAATCTTCAATAAATGCACAGGTTTACATTGAAATTTTGGACACTTTTCTTATCCCATCTATTGAAAGGATGTTTGGGGGATGATGAAATCATTTATCAAGATGATAATGCATCTCGCCATAGAGCAAAAACTGTGAAAAAATTCCTTGAAGAAAGACACATAAGGTCAATGTCATGGCCTGCAAACAGTCCGGATCTCAATCCAATTGAAAATCTGTGGTGGAAGTTAAAGAAAATGGTCCATGACAAGGCTCCAACCTGCAAAGATGATCAGAGAAGTCTGGAGCCAGATTGATGAAGAGTTCTGTTTATCACTCATGAAGTCAATGCCTCAAAGACTGCAAGCAGTTATAAAAGCCAGAGGTGGTGCAACAAAGTTCTAGTGATGTGTTGGGGTGTTATTTTGTTTGTTTTTCATGATTCCATAATTTTTTCCTCAGAGTTGAGCGATTCCATAATTTATTCCCTGTGCTTGTTCTATAAATCTAACTGTTACTGGCCACCACAATTATTTTTCTTGATTTCTTTTAGTGTTTCTTAAAGCCAGAAAGTTGCCATTTGAAATGCCTTTAGTTTTTGGCCATGTCTGTGATCTGATTTTTTTTCTACAACCATAAACAACTGAAGGAACATCCTCAGGGACTGGTGATTCCATCATTTTTGCCAGGGGTTGTATATATCAAAGGCCAAACTTTATTTTACGTTTTTGGATAGTACAGGGAAGGTTAAAAATTGCTGACAGGTTTCTTGTCGTGTTTTGGTCTGGACACCTTAAGAAATCCATTCACTTCCTCTCCTGGAGATTCAGAAGGAAGTGAGAGGAAATCTTCTCAGTTGTCACCAGGACAGGTTGTTCCCACTGGAAGATGTCCTCTCTTCCTGTTCTGATGACTGCTCGAAAATTTGGAATTGTCTCCCCAGCCGGTTGAGGGTTACAGGAAGTCAATAACTATTGGGTTATACCATTCCATTCAGGATTCTTTGTACCTCGCTGGTTAATGTCTACAATGTCAGTGGGAGGAATATTTCCCCATCATTGGTGTCAGTGGAAGGAATATTTCCCCATCATTGGTGTCAGTGGGAGAAATATTTCCCCATCATTGGTGTCAGTGGGAGGAATAGTGTCCCATCATTGGTGTCAGTGGGAGGAATAGTGCCCCATCATTGGTGTCAGTGGGAGGAATAGTGCCCCATCATTGGTGTCAGTGGGAGGAATAGTGTCCCATCATTGGTGTCGGTGGGAGGAATAGTGCCCCATCATTGGTGTCAGTGGGAGGAATAGTGTCCCATCATTGGTGTCAGTGGGAGGAATAGTGTCCCATCATTGGTGTCAGTGGGAGGAATAGTGTCCCATCATTGGTGTCAGTGGGAGGAATAGTGTCCCATCATTGGTATCAGTGAGAGGAATAGTGCTCCATCATTGGTATCAGTGGGAGGAATAGTGTCCCATCATTGGTGTCAGTGGGAGGAATAGTGTCCCATCATTGGTGTCAGTGGGAGGAATAGTGTCCCATCATTGGTGTCAGTGGGAGGAATAGTGTCCCATCATTGGTGTCAGTGGGAGGAATAGTGTCCCATCATTGGTGTCAGTGGGAGGAATAGTGTCCCATAGTTGGGGGGCCACAGGATATGTTAAAGCAAATGGGGGAACACAGAGTTGGATCATGTCTGGGGTCTTTCAGTGTATTGGCCGCAGTGCGACTCTCACTAACCCCCAACGCGTTCTTCTCTGTAGTAGACCGTATCGTGGGTCTGGACCAAGTGGCGGGGATGACGGAGACGGCGTTCGGATCGGCCTATAAGACGAAGAAGGGAATGTTCCGCACAGTGGGGCAGCTGTACAAGGAGTCCCTGACCAAGCTGATGGCGACGCTGCGGAACACCAACCCAAACTTTGTGCGCTGCATCATCCCCAACCATGAGAAACGCGTAAGTGTGAGATCAGAGAAGGCGCACATTGACCTCGCTTCTGGAGGGCGCTGCAATAAAGCCGTCTTTAAATCTGCTTTACTGATGTTGGGTTATATGTGCGGATCCATCCAGAATCGCATTCCAGTTCTCATTCAGAGGCCGGAGGAGTTGGGGTGTCAGTCTGGAGGAGTTGGGGTGTCAGTCTGGAGGAGTTGGGGTGTCAGTCTGGAGGAGTCGGGGTGTCAGTCTGGAGGAGTCGGGGAGTCAGTCTGGAGGAGTCGGGGTGTTGGGGAGCCAGTCTGGAGGAGTTGGGGAGTCAGTCTGGAGGAGTTGGGGCGTTGGGGTGTCAGTCTGGAGGAGTTGGGGTGTCAGCCTGGAGAAGTCGGGGCGTTGGGATGTCAGTCTGGAGGAGTCGGGGCATTGGGGTGTCAGTCTGGAGGAGTCGGGGCGTTGGGGTGTCAGTCTGAAGGAGTTGGGGTTTCAGTCTGGAGGAGTCGGGGCGTTGGGGCGTCAGTCTGGAGGAGGCGGGGAGTTGGAGCGTCAGTCTGGAGGAGTTGGGGTGTCAGTCTGGAGGAGTTGGGGTGTCAGTCTGGAGGAGTTGGGGTGTCAGTCTGGAGGAGTCGTGGCGTTGGGGTGTCAGTCTGGAGGAGTTGGGGCGTTGGGGTGTCAGTCTGGAGGAGTCGGGGTGTTGGGGTATCAGTCTGGAGGAGTTGGGGCGTCAGTCTGGAGGAGTCGGGCGTTGGGGTGTCAGTCTGGAGGAGTCGGGGTGTTGGGGTATCAGTCTGGAGGAGTTGGGGCGTCAGTCTGGAGGAGTCGGGCGTTGGGGTGTCAGTCTGGGGGAGTCGGGGTGTCAGTCTGGGGGAGTCGGGGTGTCAGTCTGGGGGAGTCGGGGCGTCAGTCTGGGGGAGTCGGGGCGTCAGTCTGGAGGAGTCGTGGCGTTGGGGTGTCAGTCTGGAGGAGTCGGGGTGTTGGGGTGTCAGTCTGGAGGAGTTGGGGCGTCAGTCTGGAGGAGTCGGGGAGTTGGGGTGTTAGTCTGGAGGAGTCGGGGCATGGGGGAGTCGTGGCGTTGGGGCGTCAGTCTGTAGGAGTCGTGGCGTTGGGGTGTCAGTCTGGAGGAGTCGGGGTGTTGGGGTGTCAGTCTGGAGGAGTCGGGGAGTTGGGGTGTCAGTCTGGAGGAGTCGGGGAGTTGGGGTGTCAGTCTGGAGGAGTCGGGGAGTTGGGGTGTCAGTCTGGAGGAGTCGGGGAGTTGGGGTGTCAGTCTGGGGGAGTCGGGGTGTCAGTCTGGGGGAGTCGGGGCGTCAGTCTGGAGAAGTCGGGGCGTCAGTCTGGAGGAGTCGGGATGTTGGGGCGTCAGTCTGGAGGAGTCAGGGTGTTGGGGTGTCAGTCTGGAGGAGTTGGGGTGTCAGTCTGGAGGAGTCGGGCGTTGGAGTGTCAGTCTGGAGGAGTCGGGGTGTTGGGGCGTCAGTCTGGAGGAGTCGTGGCGTTGGGGTGTCAGTCTGGAGGAGTTGGGGTGTCAGTCTGGAGGAGTCGGGGCGTTGGGGTGTCAGTCTGGAGGAGTCGGGGCGTTGGGGTGTCAGTCTGGAGGAGTTGGGGTAGTCAGTCTGGAGGAGTTGGGGTGTCAGTCTGGAGGAGTCGGGCGTTGGGGTGTCAGTCTGGAGGAGTCGGGGCGTCAGTCTGGAGGAGTCGGGGAGTTGGGGTGTTAGTCTGGAGGAGTCGGGGCATTGGGGTGTCAGTCTGGAGGAGTCGGGGCGTCAGTCTGGAGGAGTCGTGGCGTTGGGGTGTCAGTCTGGAGGAGTTGGGGTGTCAGTCTGGAGGAGTTGGGGTGTCAGTCTGGAGGAGTCGGGGAGTTGGGGTGTCAGTCTGGAGGAGTTGGGGTGTCAGTCTGGGGGAGTCGGGGTGTCAGTCTGGGGGAGTCGGGGCGTCAGTCTGGAGAAGTCGGGGCGTCAGTCTGGAGGAGTCGGGATGTTGGGGTGTCAGTCTGGAGGAGTCGGGGTGTCAGTCTGGAGGAGTCGGGATGTTGGGGCGTCAGTCTGGAGGAGTCGGGGTGTTGGGGCGTCAGTCTGGAGGAGTCGGGGTGTTGGGGCGTCAGTCTGGAGGAGTCGTGGCGTTGGGGTGTCAGTCTGGAGGAGTCGGGGCGTTGGGGTGTCAGTCTGGAGGAGTTGGGGTGTCAGTCTGGAGGAGTTGGGGTGTCAGTCTGGAGGAGTCGGGGCGTTGGGGTGTCAGTCTGGAGGAGTCGGGGCGTTGGGGTGTCAGTCTGGAGGAGTTGGGGTGTCAGTCTGGAGGAGTCGGGCGTTGGGGTGTCAGTCTGGAGGAGTCGGCGTTGGGGTGTCGGTCTGGAGGAGTCAGGGTGTTGGGGTGTCAGTCTGGAGGAGTCGGGGCGTTGGGGTGTCAGTCTGGAGGAGTCGGGCGTTGGGGTGTCGGTCTGGAGGAGTCGGGGTGTTGGGGTGTCAGTCTGGAGGAGTTGGGGTGTCAGTCTGGAGGAGTCGGGCGTTGGGGTGTCAGTCCGGAGGAGTTGGGGTGTCAGTCTGGAGGAGTCGGGGCATTGGGGTGTCAGTGTGGAGGAGTCGGGCGTTGGGGTGTCAGTCTGGAGGAGTCGGGGTGTTGGGGTGTCAGTCTGGAGGCGTTGGGGTGTCAGTCTGGAGGAGTCGGGGTGTTGGGGTAGTCAGTCTGGAGGAGTTGGGGTAGTCAGTCTGGAGGAGTTGGGGTGTCAGTCTGGAGGAGTCGGGCGTTGGGGTGTCAGTCTGGAGGAGTTGGGGTGTCAGTCTGGAGGAGTCGGGCGTTGGGGTGTCGGTCTGGAGGAGTTGGGGTGTCAGTCTGGAGGAGTCGGGCGTTGGGGTGTCGGTCTGGAGGAGTTGGGGTGTCAGTCTGGAGGAGTCGGGCGTTGGGGTGTCAGTCTGGAGGAGTCGGGTGTTGGGGTGTCAGTCTGGAGGAGTTGGGGTGTCAGTCTGGAGGAGTCGGGGCGTTGGGGTGTCAGTCTGAAGGAGTCGGGCGTTGGGGTGTCAGTCTGGAGGAGTCGGGCGTTGGGGTGTCAGTCCGGAGGAGTTGGGGTGTCAGTCTGGAGGAGTCGGGGCATTGGGGTGTCAGTGTGGAGGAGTCGGGCGTTGGGGTGTCAGTCTGGAGGAGTCGGGGTGTTGGGGTGTCAGTCTGGAGGCGTTGGGGTGTCAGTCTGGAGGAGTCGGGGTGTTGGGGTAGTCAGTCTGGAGGAGTTGGGGTAGTCAGTCTGGAGGAGTTGGGGTGTCAGTCTGGAGGAGTCGGGCGTTGGGGTGTCAGTCTGGAGGAGTTGGGGTGTCAGTCTGGAGGAGTCGGGCGTTGGGGTGTCGGTCTGGAGGAGTTGGGGTGTCAGTCTGGAGGAGTCGGGCGTTGGGGTGTCGGTCTGGAGGAGTTGGGGTGTCAGTCTGGAGGAGTCGGGCGTTGGGGTGTCAGTCTGGAGGAGTCGGGTGTTGGGGTGTCAGTCTGGAGGAGTTGGGGTGTCAGTCTGGAGGAGTCGGGGCGTTGGGGTGTCAGTCTGAAGGAGTCGGGCGTTGGGGTGTCAGTCTGGAGGAGTCGGGCGTTGGGGTGTCAGTCTGGAGGAGTTGGGGAGTCGGGGTGTCAGTCTGGAGGAGTCGGGGTGTCAGTCTGGAGGAGTCGGGGTGTCAGTCTGGAGGAGTCGGGGCGTTGGGGTGTCAGTCTGAAGGAGTCGGGCGTTGGGGTGTCAGTCTGGAGGAGTCGGGCGTTGGGGTGTCAGTCTGGAGGAGTCGGGCGTTGGGGTGTCAGTCTGGAGGAGTCGGGCGTTGGGGTGTCAGTCTGGAGGAGTTGGGGAGTCGGGGTGTCAGTCTGGAGGAGTCGGGGTGTTGGGGTGTCAGTCTGGAGGAGTCGGGGTGTCAGTCTGGAGGAGTCGGGGTGTTGGGGTGTCAGTCTGGAGGAGTCGGGGTGTCAGTCTGGAGGAGTCGGGGTGTCAGTCTGGAGGAGTCGGGGTGTCAGTCTGGAGGAGTCGGGGCGTTGGGGTGTCAGTCTGAAGGAGTCGGGCGTTGGGGTGTCAGTCTGGAGGAGTCGGGCGTTGGGGTGTCAGTCTGGAGGAGTCGGGCGTTGGGGTGTCAGTCTGGAGGAGTCGGGCGTTGGGGTGTCAGTCTGGAGGAGTCGGGGTGTCAGTCTGGAGGAGTCGGGGTGTCAGTCTGGAGGAGTCGGGGTGTTGGGGTGTCAGTCTGGAGGAGTCGGGGTGTCAGTCTGGAGGAGTCGGGGTGTCAGTCTGGAGGAGTCGGGGTGTCAGTCTGGAGGAGTCGGGGTGTTGGGGTGTCAGTCTGGAGGAGTCGGGGTGTCAGTCTGGAGGAGTCGGGGTGTCAGTCTGGAGGAGTCGGGGTGTCAGTCTGGAGGAGTCGGGGTGTTGGGGTGTCAGTCTGGAGGAGTCGGGGTGTCAGTCTGGAGGAGTCGGGGTGTCAGTCTGGAGGAGTCGGGGTGTTGGGGTGTCAGTCTGGAGGAGTCGGGGTGTCAGTCTGGAGGAGTCGGGGTGTTGGGGTGTCAGTCTGGAGGAGTCGGGGTGTCAGTCTGGAGGAGTCGGGGTGTCAGTCTGGAGGAGTCGGGGTGTTGGGGTGTTCCAGGCTGGCTGCATTTCCATAGAGAAACATGCAATGCTGAGTCTCCATGATTGAAGGAACTGAAATCCAATGAATGAGTTGGGTGGGGGAGGGATAATCAGGCTTGAGGAAGGAGGAGCTAGATGATGGGGACATCCTTCATCTAGGAAATGAGGCGGGGCTCTATATGAAGCTGCAGCTTCTAATGCACATGGTGAGAAGCTCACAGTGTGCAGCGAAATCAGAATAAGCTGTTTCAGTCCTGGAGAGGAGCCGGTACAACCGTGCATGACTGAAGGGAAGGTTAACTTTCCAAGTGGTTATTATCCTTTTTCTGAAATTGGGTAGGTGTGGCCCTTTTGAAGATTTGTTCCTATTTGATCCTCTATAATGGATCAGCGCCCTCTGGTGGTCGGGGTTTTTACATACAGTTTAGGGATACTTCTCTCTCAGCACAATGTTTTTATGGTTCTCAGTTTGCTGGATTTGATCCTCTATAAACCTGACTCCTGTTTTTCTGTGTCCTCTACAGGCTGGTAAATTGGACCCTCATTTGGTGTTGGATCAGCTGCGGTGTAATGGGGTTCTGGAAGGGATCCGAATCTGCCGGCAGGGATTTCCCAACAGGATCGTCTTTCAGGAGTTCCGGCAGAGGTACTGGAAACACGAGCTTGTAAAATAAAGATCTCAATATTTGTATTGTTATTTTTCTATACTATACTTGTGCTAATTTAAAAAAAAACAAAAAAAAAAAAAACTTAGGTCTCCTTCACATGTGCTTTGATCCCTGAAGAGCAATCCACGTTGGGATCGCTGTTCGGAGAGCATTTGACAGTGAAGTGGTGAAGTGTTGTTTTGCCTCCTCACCGCCTGCCTTAACCTCTTCACACCGGCCGCACATATATATATGCGGCCTCTCGGCGTGTGTGGGCGTTAGACATGCGCAATTCATTTTGGTTACAAATTTGTTTTTTAGCGAGTTTCGACAAATTAGTTCGGAAATATCCGAGTTAATGAAAAACCCGTTTTAACAAAAATTCGAAAATCTGAAATAACGACTTACTAAATGATAGGCATTGGAAATTTGCTTTCAAATTTGGCTGTTAGCGAATGTAACAAATACGAATTTATCCGAAGTTAGGAATGTCGCATCTAAAAGAATGGAACGTAATAAATAACAATAATAAAAACCTTTTATTATTATTATTAGTTCATTCCGTTCCATTTGTTATTTCGGATAATTCGTAACTTCGGATAAGTTCGTATTCGTTACGTTCGCTAACAGCCAACTTAGAAAGCAAATTCCAATAACTATTTTTTATGATTTTCGTTCTTTTGAATTCTCGGATTTTCTCTCTAATTTTCGGATTTTCTCATTTCTGAATTTTTTGAATTTACGGATTTTCGAATTGCGATCATAACGAATGACCCGAAAAAGAAAAAAAAACGAACAAATTTGTCTAGTGTGGGCGTACGCGGCCCTGTGTTGCCGCGCTCCCAGCACGGTAGCCGGTGGTTACCAGAAAGCTCCCGATTCATACTAGCAATTGGGAGCTCTCTGATCATGTGACCGCCAATCGCAGCGGTCACATGACCTGAATGCCTGCCTCCCTTTTTTTTTTTTTTTTAGAACCCTTAGCCAGGAGGTGGGAAGGGTCTAAAGTGGTTGTAAACCTCAGACATGAAATATGAACAAAGCATTTCTCTCTATAGTGTGTTCTTGTCTCAGTCCAGGGCACTAAGTGGCATTTCTGTCTGCTGATTCCTTCTGCTCACATCTGACAGGTAAAAAGAAAAAAAATGGTGACAGGGGAGGGAGCCCCAGCACACAGCCTGTGATTGACAGCCTCAGCTCTGTTCCTGTGTGCTGTGTGAAGGGGGAGTGTGCCTCTTCCCTCCAATCAGCTCTTAGAGCTCTCCTAACTGAGCTCTGCCGAGGGCATCTTCGGCTCCCCGCCCCCCCTGTTTTCTGACGGCTCAGACAAGCTTTATAAATTTGAAGGGGAGAAGAGAAGACTGCAGGTAAACAGGTACAACTTACGTAGGAGGATTTGTTTCCTCTCTGTATATCACCTGAGGCCGGTCACTTCACTGGGTGTATGGACGGGTTTACAACCACTGTAAGATCAATCAAGCTGATAGGGTGTTCCAAGATAGCAGAAATGAATGTCTCTTGTAATTAGTGATGCACCTCCCTTGATCTCCGCCCTCGGACGCTGTAACCGCATGCATTGCACGCTGGGAATTGGATTTTTCCGCTTCCTAGTATAGCGAGGGTTTTCTGGTAATGGTCATTGAGCGCGGGAATGTGTGACAGTAGCAGATCTGGTGAATTGTGGTACATTATTGAAACATTGTTTCAAAAATCAAAGTCAGCCTAGCAGATGGGTGGAGCCTGGCTGTGCCGTCAAAGCTTGGTCATGTGACAACAACTCCCATAGAGATCATAGGGCAGGACTGGATATCTCAGAGAATGGATGGAGATTGACCAATGGCTGTGGTTCTCCTTTCCAGGTATGAAATCCTCACCCCCAACGCCATCCCCAAAGGATTCATGGACGGGAAGCAGGCCTGCGAGAGGATGGTAAGAGACGCACTTTGGTCATGAGAATAGACGAGGTCACTTGATCCCTATGTGATTGCTTTGTTTGCACCCCCCGCCGCCTTGCTGACAGTTGGGTTCTCCCCGTAGATCCGGGCGCTCGAGCTGGACCCAAACCTCTTCCGAATTGGGCAGAGTAAGATCTTTTTCCGCGCGGGTGTGCTGGCGCACCTGGAAGAGGAACGGGACCTCAAGATAACCGATATCATCATTTACTTCCAATCCGTTTGCCGAGGCTACCTGGCCAGGAAGTGAGTATTTGACTTTTGTACAGTGAATGGGAAAACGGGAAATGCTGGCTGCCTGGTTAACATACTGATTCGGTGGTTTTAATATGATAAGCCACTGTCATTTCGGGTTTTGCATTGGCTCCTGGGAGATCTTGGTCAGCTTGGCATGGCACTTCTCCCGTAACATTTAAGACTGGCGGCTGTGGAAAATCTTGGTCAGCTTGACATGGCACGGTTCCAGTAACATTTAAAATACTGGCTGCAGGGCAGCAGCTAAAACGTTGTTGAAGCCAACAGCCAAGCAACCTGGAATTTCAGGAGGGGGTTGGTCTTTGTATTTTTAAATAACAGCCAAGTAATTAGAACAAAAAAAAAGCTGTAACTGTTTGTAAAAGTCTTTATCCTAAAAAATAGGATACCAACACATTCCATCATGTATGAGGATAAAAATACAGTGGAGCAACACATAGCATTAACAAATGCCAACCACATAGATGCACCAATGGGTTTCGACCCATACAGTCATGGTCTTCCTCAGGGGGATTTTTGCTCTAAAAAGATACATGTCAACAAACACAGAATTTAATACATTGTATAGTGCACACACATCTATGATCACGGCAATGATATATTTACTGCTAGAAGATGGAATCTGAGACAGAGATCCTGTAACCAGAAATTTTAAAGAATTTAGATGGTCCAGGAAGGTCCATGGTTAATCCTGCCCTCCCTCCCCTTATGCGGCTCTCCTGTACCACCTGGAGACCCGAGCGACCAGCCTGGTGTGTACGCCAGTTGGCCAGACAACTGAACAAAGCCAGGATTGGCTCCCTGCTATAGTAACCCGGTAGCGATTGATCTTACTTCACTTCAGCTTTAGCCAGATGTCAAAAAATCAAAAGCATGCAAAAATGCAGATCTTGGTGTTTTTTTTTTTTTAAATCAAAAAAGGTTTTATTGAACTTTCACATATAGTCCAGCAATAATCACTCTTCATGTTGCATTTACAGTTACATCAGTAATATCAATTAGGTTCACGGTCATGTATACAGTAATTATACCACCTGATTTGTCAATCTGTTGCAATATTCCAAACATCCACAACATAGCTTTCCCTGTTTTGGCTATCACAGCCCGTGTTATTTTATGCTATGCAGTCCATTTCGCTCCCCTTTATCTGGTTTAAAGAGATTGCAGGAGTCTAGACATCACCAACTCTCTTGGACTCAGTCCCGGTGTGTCCAGCCATTTTGACCAAATACGTTCAAACCTATTTGGACATCCCCTGTGTTGGTATATTAGCTTTTCCCTGATAAGGGTCTGTCCCATGTGTTCCACCCAGGAGCCCCTGGTGGGAGGCATTGTGGATTTCCACCCCATTAGGATAAGTTTCCTGGCCTGAAATAGAGCCCTGGAGAAAGCCACCCTATCCATCTCCTCCGGGATCTCCTCCTCCAGGACTCCCAGCAAGCAACACTTAGGGTCAGTGGGAACATTTGTCTGAAATACTCCATTGAGCGTGTCTAGCACCCCATTCCAGTAACGGTGGAGCTTCGGGCAGCGCCATAGTAGGTGAATGAGGTCCCCATCGTGCTGCTGACAGCGGGAGCATAGAGGGCTTGTCGCCCTGCCCATCTTGTGTAACTTCTTAGGGGTGTAATGTACCCTCAAAACTATGAACAATTGGGAGACTTTTTGTGCTACGTTAAGGGAGCAATTGGATATGGCTTGAAGAGCCTCCTCCCACTGCTCATCTGTGATTTGGCCAAGGTCCCTCTCCCAGGCAGGAGCCGCCTTGCATGGGTAAGCCCGTAAGTGTCTTACAAGCAGCATCTGGTAGCATTGGGATATGATTCCTTTGGTTTCCTTACTAGACTGTAGCACATGGAATATCGGAGTGGGTGACAGTATCCACTCAACAGCAGTCCCCTGCGCAGCCACCGCGTGTCGCAACTGAAGGTATGAGTAAAGCATATTATTCGGTAAGTTGGAATTGGCTTGTAGTTCTGTGAAAGGGAGCAGTTTACCGTTCCCGAATATTTGACAAAGTAGTTTTACCCCGTGCTTGCACCATCTAGACTTTTGGTTTAGTTTTCCCAGTTCACTATAGGAACGGTTGTCCCATATTGGACTGAAATCCGTGAACCCCTGTACCCCCTGAATTTGTCTAACTTTGTTCCATATTTTCTGTACCAGCGACAGGGTTGGGGCCTTTTTGTTGGATTTCGCAAATAGCTGGGCCTCAAGACCCATAGGGATAGTTTCTGCTCCAGAGGCAAGCAGCATCAACCGCGCTGCTGAGCCCTGTGGTTCTGGAGCCATGGAGCCAACCAACTGCTGCAACTGGGACGCTATGTAGTACAACCAGGGGTTGGGAACCGCCAACCCCCCGTTGTCCTTAGACTGCTGCAACTGTTCTAGTCTAATTCTGGGATGTTTATTGTTCCATAGCAATTTACGAAAAAGGGTATTTACTATTCTAAAGATTTTTAGGGGGATTACTACCGGTGTATTGTGCAAGAAGTATAATAATTGGGGCATTAGAATCATCTTAATTAAATTGGCTTTGCCTGCCAGGGACATTTTTAGGTTATTCCATGTGTTTATTTTATCACGAAAGCGTGAAAGCAGGGGGTATATATTTAGGGAACAGTAGTCTCCAATCCTATTTGTACGCCCAGATATTTGAAACTAGTGACCAGAGGAATGGGGCAATAATCAGGAAGCGCAACCCCATGGTCCCCGTCCAGCATCATCAGGGCTGACTTAGACCAGTTGATGGTTAGCCCGGAGTAGTGACCAAACAGTTTTATTATTGACATGGCCTCTGACAGTGAATTGCTCGGGTTTCCCAGAAAAAGTAACATGTCGTCTGCGTACAACATTATCTTTTCGTGCAGTGTCCCGTAATGGAACCCTTGAATCCGGTCGCTGTCTCTTATAAGGACTGCTAAGGGCTCTATCGCGATCGCAAAGAGCAGTGGGGACAGAGGGCAGCCTTGCCTCGTCCCCCTGCCCAGAGCAAAGGCATGCGAGACCCTATCTGACATTCGAATATTGGCCTGAGGGGACGCGTACAGCAGCTTAACCCATGTTATGAATCGTTTCCCAAACCCAAATTTGTCTAATACTGCCCAGAGATATGTCCAGCTAACGCTGTCAAAAGCCTTGTTGGCGTCTAGGGATAGCAGTGCTCTCTGACCCATATTGTCTGCCTGCAGTTGCATATTAAGGAACAGTCTTCTCAGATTGGTGGCTGTGGACTTTTGGGGCATAAAGCCTGCCTGGTCCTGGTGTATAATGGAGGAGATGACCCCGCCGACCCGAAGCGCCAGGACCTTTGCAAGGATCTTCACATCACTCTGGAGCAATGAAATAGGTCTATAGGAGCCGGGGTCAACCGGATCCCTCCCCCGTTTAAGAAGTAAAATCACATTTGCCCTTGCCATAGAATCAGGAAGTCTGCCTGTGTCCAGGCAAGCGTTGATCACTTTTAATAGTTCGGGGAGTATCTGTTCTCCATACTGAGTGAATACCTCCATAGGGAGGCCATCCCCACCCGGTGCCTTACACGTGGGAAAAGAGCAGGCCGCCACCCGAAGCTCCTCCAAGGTTATCGGAGCATCTAATTGTTTCTGTACTGCTGCCGACAACGAGGGCAGATCAATCGTAGACATATATTCTGCTAGTTCTGCATCCGAGTAAGCATCCCTCGGCCTATATAGGTCTTCATAGAAGGATGCCAGCTCGGATATGACAAGTTCCGGGGAATTGACTACTTTCCCATTGGCAGCCCGAATGGCCCCAATGGCTGGTGATTGCTGTTGTGATCGTGCAATTTTTGCCAGTAGGCGGCCCGTCTTCTCCCCCTCCTCATAAAATGCTAGCTTCGTGAAGAACCTTTTACGCTCTGCAGTGGAGGATCTCAGCCGGTCCAGGGAATCCTGGGCCGACATCCATGCCTCCCTAGTGGGGTTAGTAGGATCAGTTATATAGGCAATTTCTAGTTGCTTTACCAAGTCCCCAGCCTGTTCTAGCAGGACCGAGGAGTTGTGTTTAACCTGTTGTATTTCCTGGATGAAAATCCCTCTCAGATGTGCCTTAAAAGTCTCCCATTTCAAGTGAGCATCGTGTAGATATCTGTGTGTTTTAAAGAAACCCTCAATCTGCGTTGCTATTCCCTCCTGCGAAACAAAGAGCTTTAACCAAAAGGCATTTAGTTTCCACGGGGCTTTGGGTAGGTTGCTGGGGGGTCTAGTAGTTAACCACAAAGATAGTGGGGAGTGGTCTGACACTCCTCGTGGAAAATATTCCACTTTGGTTATATTGCTTACCAGATTTGGGGTACCTATACATAAGTCAATACGTGACAGTGACCCATGTGTCTTGGAAAAACAGGAAAATTGCTTGCATTCGGGGTTGCGATTGCGCCATATATCTATCCATCCTACTTCTGCAAGTAGGCGACTGAGAGCGGTGCCCCATCCACCCCCCGGAGGCTGTACAGGTGGATGCCTGTCCAGTTTAGGGTCTAGGTAACAATTGAAGTCACCCATTATTAATACCGGAATATCCGGTTTGTTAGCTAAATAAGAAATTAACAATTGCAATACCTCTCTGGAGAATGGAGGGGGCACATATACAAAAGCTAGTATCAAGGTAATCGTATACAATTTACAGTGCAAGAATACAAATCTACCAGATATATCAACTAAGGAGTCTAGCTCCTGGTATACTAGGGCTTTGTGTATCAGTACACTTACTCCCCGCGAAAAAGCGGAGTAAGTGGAGTGATAGGCCTTGCCGACCCATGCATATTGCAAGAAGCCAACTGTATCATCCCGCAGGTGGGTTTCCTGCAGGCCGATCACAGCCGGATGGAATTTCCGCAGTCCGGCTGAGATCATGGACCTTTTCAATGGATCGTTCACTCCCCGAACATTCCAGGTCACTATGGGTGTATCAGACATTGCAGAAGTTTAGTCCAGTTCTCATCTGTGTGGTGAGGTCTTATATTGTCCTGCAGCAGTTCCGGGAATCGCCAGTCAGCAATGCTTGCATAAACCATAGTGACCAGCCGGCCATCTGGAGCACAGGGTTCGCTGGTGATGCAGTTTAGATATTGGAGATGCAACAAGATGGTACAGAAAAACTGTATATTCAATTGCAGAGTAAGGTGAACCAGGTAGTAGGTCCAGGAAAAAAGAGAAAGAAAAAGGACTTGTGAGACATTCCCCGCTGGTTGCGCCACGCGGAGGGGTAGTAGATTGTGCGAGGCTTGATAGGCCCCAACCGTGCCAACAGGGCACAACATCTCAGGCCATAACAACAGTGGCAACACGTAAAGTTCAGTTGCGGAGTATATCCGCCAACCACCCAAGTGGTTATTCGACACTTGCAGTGAGCTCATAACATTGAAATTTCCTCGCTGGTGCTAGGTGAAAAAAGGAAAAAAGTCCTCTGTATAAGGAGTAACGGTGACTGTGTAGTGAGGGCGCCCTTTATCTCTGTGACGAACTGGCCAAGTAAAGTCATCCATCTTCATTGTCGCGTCTGCGTCGACGCAGGTCTTGCTCGTTTCGGTCCAGCCATTCAGCAGCATCGTGCGCGTTTTCAAAAAAGTGGTTTTGATCCCCAGCTGTAATTCGCAACTTGGCAGGGAATAACATTGCATATTTGAGCTGTAGGCGTTGCAGCCGTTTCTTGACATCCGCAAATTTAGATCTCCTGCGTTGCACTTCGGCTGAGAAGTCGGGGTAAAAGGAGATTCTGGTTCCGTTAAACTGCACGGCCCCTTTTTCTCTGGCTAGTCGTAGCACTACTTCACGGTCACGATAATTGAGGAGCCTGGCCAGCATCGCTCTAGGGGGATTTCCAGGAGGTAGAGGTCGTGGCGGCACTCGATGTGCCCGTTCCACCGCATACAGGGGAGAGAAGGCCTCCTTACCGAATATTTCCTGCAGCCACTCTTCAACGAACACTGTGGGGTCCCTGCCCTCCACCTTCTCTGGGAGCCCCACTATGCGAACGTTATTGCGTCTTAGACGGTTCTCGATGTCGTCAGTCTTTTCAAAGGCCTGGTGTGCATGTTGTGCAGCCCCCCGCACATCTCTGGTTAAATGAGGCATCTGATCTTCCATGTCACTTACTCTCCCCTCCACTGCTGTGGTTCTCTCCCTAATTTTCTGGATGTCCTGGCGGAGGAGAGAGACGGTCTCCTTCAGTCCCCCAAATTTTTCCTTAAGATCATCCACTGAGGCAGTGCATCTGTGGACTGCATGCAGGATTTCACTGAGTGTAGGTTGGGGACTGTCTTCCACTTGTAAATCAAACAGGCCTGGCATAGGATCCGGAACAGAGTCCATAATGTTTGTGTCTTCTGGCCTTTCTGTGTCCTCCCTGCTTGCCTGCTCCACTGACACTGCTGGGGTCTGTGTGCTAGTCTGTGTGGAGTCTGCAGAGCCTGCCAGTTTCTGTGTATAGTATAGCATGTCCCTGGGCTGATCTTTGGCCTTAGGGGGTTTCTGTGACTTACCCCCTTGGTCTGCTTTCTTGTCCTGGCCTCGTGGCGTTCTCTGCGGCTGAGATGTCCAGGCGCCATCTTGGATGTCCTGAGCGGCCGAGGCCGCGGCTTCTCCGCGGTTTCCACGGGTCATCATACCCCCACACTGCAGCCGTATCTATGTCCTGGGGTGTCAGGGATGCTGTAGCTACCAAATATTGCGGTTTTTAGGCGCCGGGAACAGCGAGGATAGGATCGTTAGGAGGATCAACAGCGGGAGCTCCGGTGAACAGGTCTGTTCACATGCCGCGCTAGGCCACGCCCCGATCTTGGTGTTTTTGAATGCTTTAAAAGGCAGAGCAGGGATTTGGGGTCTTGTAGATCCCTTCATAAAGAGTACCTGTCACATGCCTATTGCTGTCACAAGGGATGTTTTATATTTCTTGTGACAGCAATAAAAGCGATGAAACAACTTTCTTTAAAAAAAAAAAAAAAAAAAAACAGTGTAAAAATAAATTAATAGTTAAAAAAAAAAAGAAAGTAAAATCCCCCATTTCTCGTACGCAAAGGCGAACGCACGTATCAGTCCCGCATGCAAACAGCGATCGTTCCACAAATGTGAGGTATCACTGAGAAAGTCAGATCATCGGCAGTAATTCTATCACCAGACCTTCTCTGTAAATCCAAAGTGGTGACCTGTAAAGGCTTTTAAATCATCACCTATGAATAGTGACGTATTATAGTGTCACTAATGGAGATTTTTAGGTACAACAGTAGTTTGGCATCGTTGCACAGGCGTATGCAATTTTAAAGCGTGACATTTTGGTATCTATTTACTCGCCATAACATCATCTTTTATATTTTCCCAAAAAATTGGGTTATGTATTTTTTTGTTTGGGGGTTTTTTGCATTCAAATTCAAGGGTTTTTTTTTGTTTTGTTTTTCCCTAAAAAAAAATTGCGTTTGAAAAACCCATGTGCAAATACCATGTGACATAAAAAAAATTAGCAAAACCCACCAATGTATTTTCTAGGGACTCTGCTTTTAAAAAAACTATAATATTGGGGGGGTTCTAAGTAATTTTCTAGCAAAAAAAAACACTGATTGTTACATGTAAACAAAAAGTGCCAGAAAAGCCCGGTCCTTAAGTGGTTAGGATTCCTGGACTTTGTAAAGTAGATGCTCCAACAAAAGCGCCACTGTCAGTTTTTAGGTTTCGTAATCCGCTTTTGAAATATGACAGAATAATGTCATATGAAACCAAAAAAGTTAAAGATTAACCCCTCAATACAGCACTACAATATCTGTACACAATGTGACGCTATGTGAAAGTAATAAAAAGCTCATTTAAAGCGGAGTTCCGCCCACATTTTTTCACTCCTCACCATGCAGCACTAATGTGCATCTTTAAACTGAATTGGCAATTTTTTTTATTTTTTCTGTTCACTTATCTGGTTTATGCCTATATCTAATTTCACTTCCTCCTTTAGCCGCCGCGGCGCCGTACCTCATTTCCGGTTTTGCATTGGCTCCTGGGAGATCTTGGTCAGCTTGGCATGGCACTGCTCCCGTAACATTTAACATTGGTGTCTATGGAAAATCTTGGTCAGCTTGGCATGGCACGGTTCCAGTAACAGACGGAACACTGATGCAATGCCAGGAAACTGAATCAGTGTTCTGTCTATCACGGATGAGGAAGAGGCGGGGCTGTGTTACAGTGGACAGCCGCCAAACAGTTGAGACTGCATGACACAGGGGGAGACACCCGCTGTTTTGGTTATCAAAGGTACAGGTGGGCACAGTGGGGCTGCAGGTGGGCACAGTGGGGCTGCAGGTGGGCACAGTGGGGCTGCAGGTGGGCACTGATGATACAGGTGGGCACAGTGAGGCTGCAGGTGGGCACTGATGATACAGGTGGGCACAGTGGGGCTGCAGGTGGGCACTGATGATACAGGTGGGCACAGTGAGGCTGCAGGTGGGCACTGATGATACAGGTGGGCACAGTGAGGCTGCAGGTGGGCACTGATGATACAGGTGGGCACAGTGAGGCTGCAGGTGGGCAATGATGATACAGGTGGGCACAGTGGGGCTACAGGTGGGCACAGTGGGGCTACAGGTGGGCACAGTGAGGCTGCAGGTGGGCAATGATGATACAGGTGGGCACAGTGGGGCTACAGGTGGGCACAGTGAGGCTACAGGTGGGCACAGTGAGGTTACAGGTGGACACAGTGAGGCTGCAGATGGGCATTTACCCAGTAGCTGCTGCATTACTCACCCTAGGCGTATACTCGAGTCAATACGTTTTCCCAGTTTTTTGTGGTAAAATTAGGTGTCTCGGCTTATATTCGGGTCGGCTTATACTCGAATATATACGGTATATCTGTTTCTAAAAAGTCCAAAGACAAATGTATTTTAATCCTTTTTTTTTTTGTATCAAGTTCATCCGTAGACGATTGTGTTTCATGATCGGCAAACAGTGCTAGAAACTCCTTTTATTCGGTACAGATGCGTCTCCCGTGCTATGAGGTCTCTTCCACCTCCTCTTTTTTTTTCTCCACAGCCTTCAAATCACGAGGACTTGGAAAAATAAAACAATAAATAACACAATACTACTAGACCAGGTTTTTGGGAATTAGAAAGCATAGATATTCACAAACGTATATCTTGCAAAGCAAATCACAAAGTGTGTGAAGCAGAGTACAAAACACCTTCTCTTCAGTAAAATATATAATAAATCATTCATAAAAATAAGTGCAATAAAATATCGTGTAGATTCCACATCCACCAAATCAATAGGACAGCCAATCACCAGCCAGTATTGCTCCTCTTCAGAAAAAGATCAGCAGAAAAGCGATTTTGGATTTCCTAGCTAGTCGCTTCTCTAGTCAGCAGATCGTTTCCTCCTCTCACTTCACAATATTCACATCAAAGATCAAAGGGAAAATAAAACAATAAATGACAAAGTTTTCTGATAAAACCAAATGAGAAAATCTACTCACAAACATACATTTGGTAGAAGGATCTCACAGCGTGTGACGCGGTCGGCGGGTCCTCCTGGGATCTCTCCTATCCGCAGCATTCACCTTCTGTTCTCGATCACAAAGACTACGTCTGTTATATCCCTAAAATAATATCTTTATTCTACAGAGTAATGTAATATGAAGGTGACATTGTTTCCGCTAAAATCACAGACTTTGTTGGCTCGTTTTGTGGTTCACCCTTCTAGCCTTTGTCTCTTGTTCTGATCAGGGCCTTTGCCAAGAAGCAGCAGCAGCTCAGCGCCCTGAAGGTGTTACAGCGGAACTGCGCCGCCTACCTGAAACTGCGCCACTGGCAGTGGTGGCGACTCTTCACCAAGGTAAGTCCCGGAGGCGTTGTGACACCAATGTCTGTGTGGTCGGCCGTATTATTTTGTCTGCAACTCGCTGTGACCATCGTGAGCCCCGTGCATTCATCTCAGAGCTGTGTGTGGGTTTTCCGCTTTTATGGTTTCTAACTTTCCAAATGTCTTTAAACAAAAATTCTATTTTTTTTTCACTTTTTGTTGAAAGAGGTACATGACGGTGACAGTTATCAAAAAGATTCGAATTTTAAGCAGTTCCCATCGGAGGTACGCATATATGCGGCCTCTTGACGGGTGGGCTGAAAGGCCGCCCCCTCCTAGCACAAATCTCCCTCACCCCAAAAAAAAATCACCTTTTCTTCTCAAACTTTCTATCCTAGCTCAAAACTTCTCTCCAAATCCCCCCCCAGCACAAATTCTTCCTCCCTACCCAATTCTTCCCCCACCCCAGTACTAATCCCCACCCTCTCCCTTAGCACAAACATCCCTTCTGGTTCAACCCCCTGCTCCCCAAGCCCTCCTCCTAGCACATATCCCCCCCCCAAAGCCCTCATCCTAGCACATATCCCCCCCCCCAGCCCTCATCCTAGCACATATCCCCAGCCCTCATCCTAGCACATATCCCCCCCCCCCAAGCCCTCATCCTAGCACATATCCCCCCCCCCCAAGCCCTCATCCTAGCACATATCCCCCCCCCCAAGCCCTCATCCTAGCACATATCCCCCCCCCCAAAGCCCTCATCCTAGTACATACCCCCCCAAGCCCTCATCCTAGCACATACCCCCCCCAAGCCCTCATCCTAGCACATATCCCTTCCAAGCCCTCATCCTAGCACATATCCCTTCCAAGCCCTCATTCTAGCACATATCCCCCCCCCAGCCCTCATCCTAGCACATATCCCCAGCCCTCATCCTAGCACATATCCCCAGCCCTCATCCTAGCACATATCCCCAGCCCTCATCCTAGCACATATCCCCAGCCCTCATCCTAGCACATATCCCCAGCCCTCATCCTAGCACATATCCCCCCCCCCAAGCCCTCATCCTAGCACATATCCCCAGCCCTCATCCTAGCACATATCCCCAGCCCTCATCCTAGCACATATCCCCCCCCCCCCCCAAGCCCTCATCCTAGCACATATCCCCCCCCCCCCAAGCCCTCATCCTAGTACATACCCCCCCCCAAGCCCTCATCCTAGCACATACCCCCCCCCAAGCCCTCATCCTAGCACATATCCCTTCCAAGCCCTCATCCTAGCACATATCCCTTCCAAGCCCTCATTCTAGCACATATCCCCCCCCAAGCCCTCATCCTAGCACATATCCCCCCCCAAGCCCTCATCCTAGCACATATCCCCCCCAAGCCCTCATCCTAGCACATATCCCCCCCCCAAGCCCTCATCCTAGCACATATCCCCCCCCAAGCCCTCATCCTAGCACATATCCCTTCCAAGCCCTCATCCTAGCACATATCCCCCCCCCAAGCCCTCCTCCTAGCACATATCCCCCCCAAGCCCTCCTCCTAGCACATATCCCCCCCAAGCCCTCCTCCTAGCACATATCCCCCCCAAGCCCTCCTCCTAGCACATACACCCCCCCCCCCAAGCCCTCCTCCTAGCACATACACCCCCCCCCCCCCAGCCCTCCTCCTAGCACATACACCCCCCCCCCCAAGCCCTCCTCCTAGCACATATCCCCCCCAAGCCCTCCTCCTAGCACATATCCCCCCCAAGCCCTCCTCCTAGCACATACCCCCCCCAAGCCCTCCTCCTAGCACATATCCCCCCCAAGCCCTCCTCCTAGCACATATCCCCCCCAAGCCCTCCTCCTAGCACATATCCCCCCCATTCTTCCTCCTAGCACATATCCCCCCCCTTATTCTTCCTCCTAGCACATATCCCCCTCCCAACATCCCCATTACGTTTGCCAACACAGATAACCAGGAGGAGGTGCACTTTGCTCTCCCCTCCTGTCAGAGGAGCGTTCATATTCTATACAGTACAGGAGACCGGATCGCTTACTGTAGATCTCATCGCACTGTACACACACCGCCTTCTATCTCCTCCAAGGGCTGCTCACCTCCCAGCAGCAGCAAATGTGGATAGGGGGGCGGCGTGTGTATACAGTGCGATGAGATCTACAGTAAGAGCGATCCGGTCTCATGTACTGTATAGACCAGCGCCCTTCTGACAGGAGGGGAGAGCACAGCGCACCTCCCGCTGGCTCCTCTTCTCTCACCGCTCCAGGCTGCCGTCTCCTCATCCCTGGCTGTGAGTGCGGGCGAGGGAAGGAGCTCAGGGGTAGAACTATAACCTGGGTGGGCACAGCACAACCCACCCCTGCACCCCCTAAATCCGTCCTCCGGTTTTTCTCACCAAGTAGCTGAAAGCCATCGGGAGGGAGAGGGGAAGAAACCGGCTTTCAGTTGCTGGGTAAGAGACGCTGTCTTCCATTCTCTGCTTCACCGATCCGCCTGCTCTCCGGGCCCCCTACAGGAGGACCGGTGGCCTCCCCTTATCAGCGGCCTGGACAAAGTACTTACCTGTATTTTGTCTCCATAGAATATATTAATACAAATTGAAGAGAGACTTCTTTAAGTGTGTCCAAATAGGTATTAGAAGTGGAACTGATTTAAGGTTTCCTTTGGGCTATGCAGGCATTAAAGGAAACCTGCCAAGATGGCTTATACTGGCCACAGCTGCGGTTCCCATCCAGTGCTGAGGCTTCCATTGGCAGACCTCTGCTGACCAGTTTAGTACTGGGGCAGTTGCTGTGTGTGTTGCTCCAGGGGGTGAGTTCCACAGTGGAATAAGCACTGCTTCCAGGGGGCAAGCAATGACGGCCTCAAAGTAAGAACTCCAGCCTCTCCTGTGAATGGAGTAAGGCTTTGCATGCACCACATTTGTAGGCTGGTGGATTGCAGCGATCACTTACAATGCATGAGTGGACAGGAGGATATGTTTTTGCGTCCCACTGTATTCAAGACCTATTGTTTCTGTAAAGGTGGAGTCCTTTAAGGTTCAGACCCACCACTGGACCTAAAGGTGTCACAATGATTCTATCCTGCTAAGCATCATCCATTTTTGCACTGTAGCAGCTTGTACAAACACTACACCGCCATGTCATATATTGGAAATAGTTGTTCCTGTCCACAGTCAGAGGGCGGTCAGTTTGGAAACCCCAGATTTCATGCTATTTATATGGGTTTGCAATTGTTGTATAGTACAAACGTGAAAATTAGGTCAGCACACAAGTCCAGATGAAAGACAAGTTTTGCGTGCCCGATTTGGATTTTTGATTGTGTCCAGATAAAAGAAAAACATTTTTACTGGACTAACTCAAGCTTTGTGATCCGTCTAAAGCTCTACAAAAGTGGTCTCCAATCTTCAGCCTCGGGGGCCAGATGTTTCCCTTTGCTTGCTTTTATCCAGCCCTTGGGGCACTGTTTTATCCACTGATACCAACAATGGGGCATTATTCCCCCCAGTGACACCAATAAAGGGGCAAAATTCCTCCCAATAACACCAACAATGGGGCACAATTCCTCCGCCAATGATGGGGCATTGTTTTTTTTTCCCCCCACTGACGTTGGGACCTTTTCTGCTCCCGGTGGCCCTAGTCCAGCCCTGCTAAAGTCTAAAGGACAGAAAACCAGCCCCTTGTTTAGAAAGTTTGAAGACCCCTGTTCTACAGCCTACAGTTGGAAGGAACTCGCCTCATATATATGCATTGCAAGATAAACCAGCTGACTATAAAGAATTGTTTTATCTCAAACGTTCATTGGGGGGGCACATATGGCCACTGTATATAAGCCCCAGGCCTCAAGAGAGTTGAAAGTAGAAATTTCATTTTAATGTGCCGACCTGGTCCATTATGTTTGAGTTTGTGCTTATTTATCTCGTGTGATATAGTTTGGAAACTTGTAGCATTCTTGATCAACTGACTCAACGATCGCTCGAATTTCCAGAATTTTGAGAGCCAAGTTGTCTTCTTTTACAGGTAAAGCCCCTTTTACAAGTGACCCGACAGGAAGAGGAGCTGCTGGCCAAAGATGAGGAGCTGCTGAAGGTGAAGGAGAAGCAGTCAAAGGCGGAGGGGGAGCTGGTGGAGATGGAGAGGAAGCACCAGCAGGTGAGTGGTAGATAAATGACAAATTAAATATTGACTTTATTTTTCATATTCAAGGCTGCTATCTTGTGTTTTCTAGGTGGTCTTACAGTAAATAAGTTTAGTGGTTTAGACTCATGGAAATCATTAATGGTGGGATTTTTAGAGAACAATTGTGGAATATCTATGATGTCTTACCTTCTGTGATCTCATTGTCCAGCTGGTAGAGGAGAAGAACATCCTGGCCGAGCAACTCCAGGCGGAGACGGAACTATTTGCAGAGGCTGAGGAGATGAGGGCCCGTCTGGCGGTCAAGAAGCAGGAACTGGAGGAGATTCTGAGGGACATGGAGATCCGAATGGAGGAAGAAGAGGAGAGGAATCAGGTTCTGCAGAATGAGAAGAAGAAGATGCAGACTCATATCCAGGTATGGACTGCCTTTGTCTGCTCTGTCCATCTATACAGTATATCTCAGTAAGCAGGTCTGAGGACCAGGTGGTCTTCCAAACTACACCGAGCTAGCACTTAACCTGTCTTGCATCTTTCAGTTCCTGATCCGCATTCCATCTACCATTATTTGACTTTGTCTCATCGGTGCACCAATCTTCTTCTCAATGAAGTGTTCTGTTTTTGTCCACTGTAGGATCTGGAGGAACAGCTGGATGAGGAAGAGGCAGCTCGACAGAAGCTACAGCTGGAGAAAGTAACAGCAGAAGCAAAGATAAAGAAGATGGAAGAAGATATCCTTCTACTAGAGGACCAGAACTCCAAGTTTGTGAAGGTGGGGGACATTAGGTAGCAAATATGAATGTAATGTGTGGGTCATCATACACGGAACACAGAGAACTGATAATATTTCGATGTAAACTTAATTATCCTGTATTAGAATGTTAAGTGTATAATGGCACACATTATGGGTTTTGTAGTAAGAGTAGAAACTTTAACTGATAAATATCATGCTGAAATAGCAAGTTTAACAAGTATATGTTAGGATAATATCCCCCCGTAGGAGCTAATCTATGGAGGCATTGGAGTACCTTGATAGAATATTCATACCCCTTCAATTTTATACACTTTGTCATGTTACAACCAAAAACGTAAATGTATTTTATGTGATAGACCAACACAAAGTGTCTCATTGTGAAGTGGAAGGAGAATGATTAAATGATTTTCAAAATGTTTTACCAATATGTGAAAAGTGGGGGGGGGGGGGGGGGGGGGCATTTTTATTCGGCCCCCTTTACTCTGATACCCCTAACTAAAATCTAGTGGAACAAATTGCCTTCAGAAGTCACCTAATTAGTAAATAGAGCCCACCTGCGTGTAATGTAATCTCAGTATTAATACAGCTGTTCTGTGAAGCCCTCAGAGGTTTGTTAGAGATCCTTAGTGAACAAACAGCATCATGAAGGCCAAGGAACACACCAGACCGGTCAGGGATAAAGTTGTGGAGAAGTATAAAGCAGGGTTAGGTTATAAAAAAAATCTCCCAAGCTTTGAACATCTAACAGAGCTCTGTTCAATCCATCATCGGAAAATGGAAAGAGTATGGCACAACTGCAAACCTACCAAGACATGGCCGTCCACCTAAACTGACCGGCCGGGCAAGGAGAGCATTCATCAGAGAAGCAGCCAAGAGGTCCATGGTAACTCTGGAGGAGCTGCAGAGATCCACAGCTCAGGTGGGAGAATCTGTCCACAGGACAACTATTAGTCGTGTTCTCCACAAATCTGCCCTTTATGGAAGAGTGACAAGAAGAAAGACATTGGTGAAAGAAAGTCATAAGAAGTCCTGTTTGTAGTTTGTGAGAAGCCATGTGGAGGACACAGCAAACATGTGGAAGAAGGTGATCTGGTCAGAGGAGACCAAAATTCTACTTTTTGGCCTAAAAGCAAAACGCTATGTGTGGGGGAAAACTAACACTGCACATCACCCTGAACACACCATCCCCACCGTGAAACATGGTGGTGGCAGCATCATGTGGTGGGGATGCTTTTCTTCAGCAGGGACAGGGAAGCTGGTCAGAGTTGATGGGAAGATGGATGGAGACAAATACAGGACAATCTGAGAAGAAAATCTGTTACAAAAGACTTGAGACTGGGGCGGAGGTTCACCTTCCAGCAGGACAACGACCCGAAACATCCAGCCAGAGCTACAATGGAATGGTTTAGATCAAAGCATATTCGTGTGTTAGAATGGCCCAGTCACAGTCCAGACCTAAATCCCATTGAGAATCTGTGCAAGACTTGAAAATTGCTGTTCACAGACTCTCTCCATCCAATCTGACAGAGCTTAAGATATTTTACAAAGAAGAATGGGCAGAAATGTCCCTCTCTAGATGTGCAAAGCTGGTAGAGACATCCCCAAAAAGACTTGTAGAGAAAGGGGGTTCTACAAAGTACTGACTCCGGGGGGCGCCATACAAATGCCCCCCCCCCACACTTTTCACATATTTATTTGCATCATTTATCATTTTCCTTCCACCTCACAATTATGTGACACTTTGTGTTGGTCTATCACATAAAATCCCAATAAAATACATTTACGTTTTTGGTTGTAACATGACAAAATGTGGAACATGTCAAGGGGTATGAATACTTTTTCAGTGCACTGTATAGCTAAAAGCCCTCCGCTTGTAGTCTTCTACTTTATATAGCAATTGAATTCTGCACATATGTAGAATATCCTTATATACTATTAGGTCCGGGGGACTCCATGTTTACCTCCACTTTACCAGTCAATTTAGTCCATATCCATGCAGCCACATTACCCAGACCGAGCCAGTGGGACCTGAATGATCATGATCTCCAGCTGACAGCATGTCCTTTTTTATTATGCTGGAACTTAAAATTATGCTAAATGTTTATTATTTTAAAAAATATATATATTATACCTGCTCTGTGTAATGGTTTTGCACAGAGCAGTCCCTATCCTCCTCTTCTCGGGTCCCTCACCGGCACCACAGGCCCCTCCCCCCTGCCTAGTGGCCCCCTTAACAAGCAAGGCACTCAAGTGAGCCGCTGCTCTTTGTGTCCATTCACACGTGGGGTGCGGCTCGGCCCTGTTCTCTCCTCATTGGCTCAGGGGCTGTGATTGACAGTAGCGGGAGCCAAGGCATGAAGGTAAAAAACCTTGACCCTGTAGACCCGGTGCACACTTGCGGTGCGGGAAACTGCATGCGATTCAGACAGCGATTCTTTGCAGTGCGATTTGAGCCATTCATCTTGTATGGCACAAATAGCACTGCACCCGCACGAAAGGTGCATTCATCTTATTCTCCCCCCCCCCCCCTCTGACTGGAATCAAATCACATCCATGCAATACGATTCAGCCAATCGCACTGCATTTTGCAAATCATTTTTTTTGATTTTGTTAACTTAACATACACCCACAGCGATTCGCATGGAGTGCAATTGTGATGCGGTGTGGGAAACGCACAGGAATCGCTGCAAATCCCGCACCACATCGGTGTGAACCAGGAATAAGAACCACTTTAAGTTAATTAATGGGTGATGGTTCACCACCATGGCTTTGTACTTCAGATAAGCCCTTTAGGATATTTCTATGTATTGTGAAAGAGAAACATGACAAAAACCTTATTGACTTCATAACAAGGAACTTCAAGATAAAAAAAGAGGTAGCTCCATTTTAGTTCTAGATATGAAAGAGCAGCTGGGATCCTAGGTGAAGACCGACATACTGGAGGTCCATACAACATATAATGTCCTGGACCTTTTTTACTGGGCCCTCTTGGTTTCATTGGAATGCTTGGGATCCAGGCCCAAAGGCAACATGAGTTAAGCGAAAGATCTTGTATGGGAGAAAGAGAGACATACTGGGGGTCCATACATACTGGGGGTCCATACATACTGGAGGTCCATACAACATATAATGTCCTGAACCTTTTTTTACTGGGCCCTTGGTTTCATTGGAATGCTTGGGATCCAGGCCCAAAGGTAACGTGAGCCGAGTGCAAGATCTTGTGTAGTCCATAGTGGAGGTCCATACAATGTATAATGTCCTGGACCTTTTTTACTGGGCCCTCTTGGTTTCATTGAAATGCTTGGGATCCAGGCCCAAAGGCAACATGAGTTACGCGAAAGATCTTGTATGGGAGAAAGAGAGACATACTGGGGGTCCATACATACTGGAGGTCCATACAACGTATAATGTCCTGGACCTTTTTTTACTGGGCCCTCTTGGTTTCATTGGAATGCTTGGGATCCAGGCCCAAAGGCAACATGAGCCGAGTGCAAGATCGTGTATGGAAGAAAGTCTTCACAACTTCTTAAGCAATATTTTATGGAGAAAAATATTCAGCAGTTAACATTATATTGGATGTAGAAGGCCCATATTCCCAGTTAGAATCCTTTTATAGCTAATTAAAAAGTTGCCTAAACACCCTCCATGGTTTTCCCCAATTTTGCTCCTCAGGAGAAGAAACTTACGGAGGAGAGGATAGCGGAGTGCACCGCACAGCTAGCGGAGGAAGAGGAGAAAGCCAAAAACTTGGCCAAGCTGAAAAACAAGCAGGAGATGATGATTACTGACCTTGAAGGTATAATATAGCCTATTAATAATTTCCATACCCTCAGCCATTTTGTTGTGTCTGGGTTTAAACGTTTGTGGGCTAGCTGACCCTTTGCTCAAAAATTATATATATATATATTTATATATATATATTTATTTATATTTATATTTTACTTTTATTTTTTTTGACTTTCAGAAAGATTAAAAAAGGAGGAGAAGACACGGCAGGAATTGGAGAAGGCCAAGAGGAAGCTAGATGGGGAGACCTCTGACCTCGCGGACCAAATCGCTGAGCTCCAGGCTCAGATCGAAGAACTGAAATTACAGTTGGCCAAAAAAGAGGAGGAACTGCAAGCTGCTTTAGCCAGGTGATTGGAGACGCTCCATGTGAAGGTCTAGACCAGTAATAGAAAACTTGTATATCATTCCTTTGCGAATTCACATACAGTGCATAGTTTGTTTCTTTTTCTGAAACCTTCATGTCTAGATAAGACCCAAGTTCAATGGAACACCTAACATTTTAGAGAAGGTGCCCTCTTTAAAGATAGTGACAGGTTCTCCTGTAACGAACCTCCCAACCAATGATACTTGCCTTGCCTATGCCCCCCCCCCCCACTGCTTCCCCCATTGGAGCTGAGAGCTTAGACCTTGTGTGTAAGCTCTGTCAAATGATGACCAGGTTAATGTCATGTAACAATGTTCATTTCCGAGTGGCCAGTTGTGCCAGATCTTGAGAGGAGGTCACATGCTTCTCCATACCAAGAGGAATGGGGTATTTATTGAGAGTTGCATCTCAACCATAGAGTGGTAGAGGAATGCTATGAAGACCTATTGCAGGTATGTGTACAGAAGTCCTCATTGATCAAAGTTGTTTAAGCTGGCCATAGATGGATTGAATCTCAGCCAGTTCAGCAGGGACCAGCCACGATTCGATCCATCTTTGGGGAGGCTGATTGGACCCAAGTCCATCAATCAACTTGGGACTGTCGGATCTTTAGCATAAGATTATTGCCAGGGGCTATAGGCGATAGCGGTAATCATTGTGCTCTCCCAGCAGGGACGGCGACCCCCCCCTCCACCAGGAGGATGCAGTGGCCCTACGGGAGGGATTTCCCCATCAATGCTGACTGTGTTGATGGGGGAATTGATTTTCTTTCCTGCAACCTGTGGTTTCTGAAAAAAAAAAAAACATGTACGCTTGCCTTAACAACCAAAAATGCTTTGTTATAATACTCATTAGTTTACACGATTCCCTCTGCTTTAATCTCATTAGCTTATGTACTCTTTGTCCCTCACTGTTCCCACAATAGGGGAGATGAGGAGGTGGTGCAGAAGAACAATGCTCTGAAGCTGGTGCGTGAGTTACAGGCCCAGATTGCCGAGTTACAAGAAGACTTGGAGTCTGAAAAGGCTTCCCGTAACAAAGCGGAGAAGCAGAAAAGGGACCTGAGCGAGGAGCTGGAGGCATTGAAGACAGAGCTAGAGGACACTCTGGACACCACGGCTGCCCAGCAGGAACTGAGGTATTAAATGAAGGCGACTTCCATCTTGGGGTTGTCTCCTGTGACTGGCCGCTTTCTTGAGATGTAACTGTCAAGTTAACACTCAAATTTGCTTTCTTCTTTGAGGACCAAACGTGAGCAGGAAGTGGCTGAGCTGAAAAAGAGCATTGAGGAGGAAACCAAAAACCATGAGGCTCAGATCCAGGAAATGAGGCAGCGCCAAGCCACCGCCCTGGAGGAGTTATCTGAACAGTTGGAGCAGGGCAAGAGGGTAAGATTCAGTACAAGAGACCTAAATCTAGAAGAGCTTGTGAAGGACTACTTGAGGTTAAAAGTGGAAATTTCCCTTCTATAAGCCACCAATTTACTTAACACGTCCAGTCATGAGTAGGGGAGGTTCTGCCTTGATCCTAATTGGTAAATTCTTTGGGTTCGGTGAAAAGAAAGAAGGTATTTAGACATTTTTATTTCCCTGTGTCCTGCACAGCTCAAAGTGAACCTGGAGAAGAACAAGCAGAGCCTGGAGTCTGAAAACAAGGAGCTGGTCGGTGAGGTGAAGGTTCTTCAGCAGCAAAAGTCTGAGTCTGAGTACAAGAGGAAAAAACTGGAGGGTCAGGTTCAAGAGCTTCACGCCAAGGTCTCAGAGGGGGACAGACTGCGCGCTGAGCTGGCAGAAAAGACCAGCAAACTTCAGGTACCGTGTCCAACCTACAAAGCATTCCGTCACTTTTATAATCTCCAAAATGGCAATTTTTGAAATTTACACATGCGTTATACTTGCCGCAAATGTATTTTGTCTCTTTGCCTAAAAAATTGTTCGCATGATACTTAATTGAAAGGCCAATATGCTGTTGGTCAGCCTTTTCATGCATCCCCAACTGAATCCTGTTGACTTTAAATTAAATAGACGTGATTAGTTCTTATTTATCATGGTTTGCATGGCAGTAGGTTTTATGCTGAAAGGTTGTGAGATGATCTGGATACGTAATGATTTCTTATTTACCATTGCAGAATGAGCTGGACAACGTGTCAACCTTGCTGGAGGAAGCTGAGAAAAAAGGGATTAAACTGGTCAAGGACGTCACTGGCCTGGAGTCCCAGCTGCAGGACACACAGGTCTGTTCGGTGGGACCCTCCTGTATTGTTAGCGGTTGGCTATTATGTTCATTCAGGTCAAGATAAACAGTGGTTTTAATGGGGTCAAAGGTGAAAACAAATTGCTGCAAAGGCACAGAAATCGTGCAGCAGCCTAATTGTATATGGACAGTAAAAGTTTGCAGCAGACGAGGACATGGACCCGTGGTTGCAGGAAATTAAATCGCATCATCTAAGGCCTTCTTTATATTATGAAAAAACAAAGTGCAGCGCTTAAATTAATATATATAGATATAGATATATAGATATATAGATCTATATCTATATATCTATATATATATATCTATATATATATATCATGGAAATTACAAATATTAGGAACATATCATTTTAAGTGAACAAAAATTGTCCCTTGAAAATCCAACATCAAAAAATAAAGTCCACTTGTGTAAGATTAACCACTTCCTGCCCGGCCTATTGCAAAATGACGGCTGGACTGTGGTTCAGTTATCCTGACTGGGGCGTCATGTGACATCCGTCAGGATAACAGCCGCCGCACGTGGCGATCGGTGGAGCGGTGTGTCAGTCTGACACACCGCTCCACCGATCTCGGTAAAGTGCCTCCGGCGGAGTCTCTTTACCACGTGATCAGCCGTGTCCAATCATGGCTGATCACGATGTAAACAGGAAAAGTCGTTGATCGGCTTTTCCTCACTTGTGTCTGATAGACGTGACTAGAGGAGAGCCGATCGGCGGCTCTCCTGACAGGGTGGCTTCCCCTGGTGGTCCAGTATGGGCATCCGAGGGGGGGGTTGCGTTGATAATCAAACCAGGGAAGCCGCCAGGACCACCAGGGAAGGGGGCAACATGTGGATGGCCAGGTGTGTACCCCCTATGGCCATCCACATGTGCAAATGAATGCCCAATCGGTGCCCACAAATGGGCACTGACTGGCACCATTATGTAACAAATTACATCAGTGATGCCCAGCAATGCCACCCATCAGTGTCATCAGTGCCACCAATAAGTACACATCAGTACCACCTATGAATGCCACCTATCAGTGCCACCTCATCGGTGCCCATCAGTGCTGCCTTATTAGTGCAGCCATATCAGTGCCCGTTATTGAAGAAAACGTACTTATTTACAAAAAATTTTAACAGAAACAAAGAAAAACGTGGGGGTTTTTTTCGAAATTTTCGGTCTTTTTTTACTTGTGCAAAAAATAAAAATTGCAGAGGTGATCAAATACCACCAAAAGAAAGCTCTATTTGTGGGAACAAAATGATAAAAAATTTGTTTGTGTACAGTGTTGTATGACCGCACAATTGTCATTCAAATTGCTACAGCGCTGAAAGCTGAAAATTGGCTTGGGCAGGAAGGTGTAGAAGTGCCTGGTATTGTGGTAAGTAGTTAAAGATCTAAGAAGGTGATGTTAAGATGTGAATCCAGACAGGAACATCCAGATTGTTCAGCATAGGAGGCACCACAAAAGACCACCACCGTGACTGAAGAGTGGTGGGCTTACCAGACAATGTTGACCCCTCCAAAGAGAGGAATGCATATTACAATCCACATATGACCTCACAACTGGTCCGAGGGTTCTGCTAAGCTATTTCAAAACATCCCACCATTCACAGTATAGTAAGGCTCCTCATAAGGCAACTCTGGCAAGGATTTTATATAAAGGAAAAAAAAAAAATCAAACCATCCATAGCTTAAATTCGTATGTGTGGCAGTATTTGATAAAATGAAATACACTTACAAAGTCCACATGGTGTGCAAACCATAAGAATCAGCATGTTAATCTGTATTTTCCAAAAACAAAGATGGCTGCGGCTCAATTGTGCATGAACAGTGGCATGTGTTACGGCTCCGCCCTGCGCGTTTCATCAAACGAGATGTCATCAGGGGCATCTTTGTTTTGGGAAAATACGGATTACATGCTGATTCTTATGGCTTGCATATCATGTGGACTTGTGTGTACGTGTATTTCTTTTTATTAAATACTGCCGCACGTACAGTTTTACGCTATGGATGGTTTTTATTTCTTTATATAAAATCCTTTGCTGGAGTTGCTTTATGAGAAGCCTTACTATACTGTGAATGGTGGGACGTTTTGAAATAGCTTGTCCAGAACCCTCGGATCAGCTATGAGGCCATATGTGGATTGTCATATATACGTTTGAGACCTCTCTTTGGAGGGGTCAACATTGTCTGGTAAGCCCCCCCACTTCAGTCACCGTGATGGTCTTTTGGGGTCTCCTATGCTGAACAATCTGGATGTTCCTGTCTGAATTCACATCTTAACATCACCTTCTTAGATCTTTGAATTAACACAAGTAGACTTTTTTTTTTTTATGATGGATTTTCAAGGGACATTTTTTGTTCACATAAAATTACATGTTCATAATATTTGTATTTTTATGATATATATGGAATAATTTATGTGCTGCACTTTGTTTTTTTTTTCAGTTTGTATATACTAAGTATTGGGGTATAGTTGCTGGCTGCCTTCTGTTATTATGATACCACAATTTAGGAGCCCTAGTCTGATTTTTATTTTATTTATATTATGTTTATATAGCAGGAGCAGTGGAATGCCCTAATGGTGGTTGGTGAACTTTGGAAAGGTTAGGGAAGGAGTCGTCTCTCTACGGTTTGTAAAAGAAACCAGGAGTTGACTTGGCTGAGCAGACACCACCTATATCTGAAATATAACTTCTGGGTGGATTGTGTTCAATCGGGCTTAATTCATTTCACACAAATAGAAAATCCCAAATGTACGCTTTGTCCCTTTGACAGGAACTGCTCCAAGAAGAGACTCGGCAGAAGCTGAACCTTAGCAGCCGTATCCGACAGCTAGAGGAGGAGAAGGGCAACCTACTGGAGCAGCAGGAGGAAGAGGAGGAGGCCCGCAAAGCCTTGGAGAAGCAGATCATCAGCCTCCAGGCACAGGTACCTTTGTCGTTCCAATATCATATGTTCTAAAGAGGCTGCATAATGAAGAGCATGTCCTGCCTGTAACCAGTCCTAACCAATCAGAATTCAATTGGTTGCCTTTTCCTGATTACGTAATATCAGCTGACTACTTTTTTTTCAACCAGCTTGTAGAATCCAAGAAGAAGCTGGAAGATGATGTGGGCACGATTGAAGGGTTAGAAGAGGTGAAAAAGAAGCTCATGAAGGACATGGAGCTAATGGGACAGCGCTTGGAGGAAAAGGGCCTGGCCTATGAGAAGCTGGAGAAGACCAAAAACAGACTTCAGCAAGAGCTGGATGACTTGATAGTGGACCTGGATCACCAGAGGCAGATTGTGTCCAACCTGGAGAAGAAACAGAAGAAGTTTGACCAGGTCAGTTGACTTTGTCCCTTCTTTTTACTAGATTATGTGCAGTACCTCAGGAGAGACGTATATAAGGGATTTCCTTTTGTTTATGAAACATGGCATGAATCTCATCTGTCTCTCCCACCAGCTTCTTGCCGAAGAAAAGACCATCTCAGCCCGGTGTGCCGAGGAACGTGATCGGGCCGAGGCAGACGCAAGGGAAAAGGAGACCAAAGCTTTGTCATTAGCCAGAGCCCTGGAGGAGGCGCTGGAGGCTCGTGATGAATTTGAGAGGCTGAACAAGCAGTTGAGAGCAGAGATGGAAGATCTGATGAGCTCCAAAGATGATGTTGGGAAGAACGTAAGTTACCACAAAGATCTGTGCAGTGACATGGATCAGTGTTTTCGTAAAGGGCACATGGAACCTTAGGGTTTCTTCAGAGGTTGCTAGGGGTTCCTTGAACATTGTCTGCCTCTCAGATAGGTAGCCACTGACAACACCAATCTTTTTAGCTATCTGTAAGGGGGGAATTTTTCCCAATGACCACAATTGTAGGGAGCATTCTTCCCACTGACCATCACCATAATGTACTATGGACTGTAGATATAGAAATTATTAGCAGGGGTTCCGTATTTCATGGATTCCTCTCTGTTAAAAGGGTTAAGAAATGCTGCATTTCCATTATTTTACACCCTTATAAGGTCTCATTTCTTATGGTCCAACTCCAGCCAAAACTATAACTGCAATGAAAGCTCTGCCAAATATAAAAAAAAAAGTTTTGGCTGCATTTTGTCCGTATTGCTTTTACATCTGATTTAATGAAGCTATGCAGCCATGACCAGGAGGACCAGTTTTGCCTTCAAGTGGATCTCCAAGATACTTTTTTTTTTTTTTTTATTTACGGAAAAATATTGCCCAGCAACTTTTCTCTCCAGTGCTGTCCCCAGCAGACTTGCTTCTTCTGGCTTGTCTTCAGGATTAAAGAAAGGCCAGCATCACAAAACTCGCTTTCTGTGAGCCCTGGCCATCATAGACCTTCACCATAGGAATACATCATCACACAGCCTGGGCTTACAGTACTCCTGGAATTATTGGCATTCACAGGTCTTTGAGCATCACTCAGTCTAGGAGCAATAACTACCCCAACCACCACTGCTGAGGAAGGACCCGCGACACCACCACAGCCGCAGAGACTGCAGGGGAGAAGATATATAGGGGTTTATGTGAGAAAAATAGATGGGGGGGGGGGGCTTAAAGGAACGGTGTGTGGGGGGGAGGGTGTAGCTGGAGTTCCTCATTAAATTTGTTACTTATTAAAGCGGAACTACCCATAATGACTTAATAATGACAAAAAATATTCTTCTTTAGCAAGGAACTTACATTCCACATTAAACTGTTACTAAACCCTCAACAGTAAAATCAGTCTGTATATGTAGTAAGGCATACTCGCTGTGGAACCTAAGGGGTTAATCCTCTGCATTGTGTAAAAAGGCTGTTTGATCCTATCTTCTCGAATCCCCCCCTTCCTCCGCTGTCCCCAATCCATCTCCTGATGGTACAGAGCCTTTGGAGTCACTCTGCACATGCTCAGTTTGGTGTGTATTGCTAGAGATTTATTTTTCTTCTTGGGAGGGTGCATGTGATCAGCACAGGGCCAATCAGCACTGTCCAGACAAGAGGGTCAGGGGCCCTGCAGCCTCATAGGACAGTCAAAGAAGAATGAAAACTCCTTCTGCAAGCTTTAAATAGACACTGATAGAAGTCACAAGACTGATTATACTGCTGATGAGAAAAGGTATTAAGCAGTTTATATTCACTAAAATAATTGAATTTCCATGTTCTGTGTACTGTGAAAGACCAGATGTAGTGAATACAGGCTCCTGGGGAGATCAGATATAGTGACTGCAGGCTCCTGGGGAGATCAGATATAGTGACTGCAGGCTTCTGGGGGGAGAGCAGATATAGTGACTGCAGGCTTCTGGGGGGAGATCAGATATAGTGACTGCAGGCTCCTGGGGAGAGCAGATATAGTGACTGCAGGCTCCTGGGGAGAGCAGATATAGTGAATGCAGGCTCCTGGGGAGATCAGATATAGTGAATGCAGGCTCCTGGGGAGAGCAGATATAGTGACTGCAGGCTCCAGGGGAGATCAGATATAGTGACTGCAGGCTCCTGGGAGATCAGATATAGTGACTGCAGGCTTCTGGGGGGAGAGCAGATATAGTGAATGCAGGCTCCTGGGGAGATCAGATATAGTGACTGCAGGCTCCTGGGGAGATCAGATATAGTGACTGCAGAGTCCTGGGGAGATCAGATATAGTGACTGCAGAGTCCTGGGGAGAGCAGATATAGTGACTGCAGAGTCCTGGGGAGAGCAGATATAGTGACTGCAGAGTCCTGGGGAGAGCAGATATAGTGACTGCAGAGTCCTGGGGAGAGCAGATATAGTGACTGCAGAGTCCTGGGGAGAGCAGATATAGTGACTGCAGAGTCCTGGGGAGAGCAGATATAGTGACTGCAGAGTCCTGGGGAGAGCAGATATAGTGACTGCAGGCTCCTGGGTTTAGTAACACTTTAATAAATTATGCTACCAAAATTAGTGTATGCTGTAAGTTGTCTCCAGTATTGCTCCTGTTTCTTCTTGCTGGAGGCCGCCATTGTGCTGAAGCCCAGAGCCCCTGAACAGCAGCAAATCATAAAGCGGAACAAAACCCATCGATTTAAGTTACATTCCTGGAACGCTGGGATTGCTAACTGTTACATTTGCTTGTGTCCTCAACCAAACTGTCAAACAATCAAATGGCTGAACTGATCACATGCAGCACTATGGCAGTTGCAGATCAAACAGAAGCAGCTTCTTTGGCTGTAAAGGATAGGAGGGTTTAAGTCTAAGCTTTAAGGCTGCCAGCAGATTGGCTTCTAAAAACTCGGCAGTGCCTAAAAATGAAGAGCAACTAAGCATGTGCAGAGCCGGGTGGGATAGTGTATTACTGAATTTTACACAGTATAGACACTTATATTTAATATTTTTTATAGCTATACCTGCAGTAGAGGCCGCCTGAAGTCATCTAGCAAGACTTCATTTTCTCACTAAAGTTCCTTCTACTTGGTGTAATATTATTGAGACTTGGTTGTAGATGTTAGAATGGGTCCTGTTGAGGTGTTGCTTACCTCTATATAATTTCTTTGTTATGGAGAGTTAGAACTTCGGCTTTTTGTTATGGCCTTTTCGGGCACTTTTGATTCTTGGTGTCTTTTTTGCCAGGTTCACGAGTTGGAGAAATCTAAGCGCGCTCTGGAGCAGCAGGTGGAAGAGATGAGAACTCAGCTGGAAGAACTGGAAGATGAGCTGCAAGGAACGGAAGACGCCAAGCTGCGCCTGGAAGTCAATATGCAGGCCATGAAGGCGCAGTTTGATCGAGACTTACAGGCACGGGATGAGCAGAACGAAGAGAAGAAGCGCATGTTGGTCAAGCAGGTAGGTAACCCATCCTGCTGGGGGGGTTGCTTTACCACGTTCCATGTAGGAAGCTACCTTTCCGAACTTCATACAGTCCTAGTCTGCCATTGTAATTGGATTCCAAATAGTTTGTGTTGATCTTTCCAAGGTTCGGGAGTTGGAGGCAGAGCTGGAAGACGAGCGCAAACAGCGAGCTCTGGCTGTGGCTTCCAAGAAGAAACTGGAAATGGATTTGAAGGATCTGGAGTCTCAAATTGAGGCAGCCAATAAAGGACGTGAAGATGCCATCAAACAACTGCGTAAGCTGCAGGTAACTTGGAGTACTGCGGACAATCTTCAGAACAGAGAAGGTCAAGTTCCGAGATCCACCATTGGCCTTCCTTGTACACTTTCTTATTTTTTAAATAACTTTATTCTCGGCAGGCGCAAATGAAGGACTACCAGCGGGAATTGGAAGACGCCAGGGCATCCCGAGATGACATCTTCGCTCAGTCTAAAGAGAACGAGAAGAAGCTGAAGAACCTGGAGGCTGAAATTCTTCAGCTTCAGGAGGTACGAGTGTTACAGTATGCAGTTGGCTTGACGCAGACCAGCATCTTAATACTCTTGTACAGCAAGGCCTTACTACTAACGTGCATGTCTGAGCAAAATGTAAAAACAACATACAGTACATATCTACAATACATGCATGTTTCTTCTTGTGTAATCCATTGAAAGCGCTGCAGAAAATAAAAAATGGCTGCCAAAAATCAAAAACCTAACTTCCTCTAGTGAGCTGACAACCAGGGCCGCTGATAGGGGGGGGGGGGGGGAGCCAGTCCTGCTGTAGGGGGGCCGGACAGCAGAGGGAATTGGTGTGGTTGGACAGAGGGGCAATTACAGAAGGATGCACTGTGCGGTTCTGTGCAGCAGCTGAAAGCCAGTTTCTCTCCCTCCTGCCAGCTTTCAGCTGCTGCAGGGAGAGAGACAGACACAGCATTATTTCTGTAATTGCTTCCCCGGCACCGATCCCCTTCTCTGTTCTGCCTGCTTCTGATCTCCCCTGTCACTGTGGTGCAGAGCCCCCCCCTCCTCTTACTGTTCTCACGTTGCAGGAGAAGGGGGGGGGGTGCGAATGTCCTGCTCAGTTCGCCACGGCAGACTGAGATTTCTAGGGTCACTTTGGAGCTTGACTTTGATCCAACATTATCTATTATTTATAAAACGCATTCTAAATGTTTTATTTAGGGATCTGAGTCGTACCAAAATAGTGAAGGCACCTTTTTCAAAGTCACAGTGACTTTACCTCCTTGGTGCCAAGCGCACGCAAATATGCCGCCTCTCGGCCTTGGCACTGAGCAGCTACACATTTGCGTGCAATAGCGCCAGTAGACCTGCCACAGTTACCGGCGGCTGACTGAAAGCTCCCGTTCATGTGACTAGTCACCTGACCATAAGCCCCGCCCCGTCTTCCAGCATACTAAACCCCTGAAAGGCGCAGCAGCCGCCGGCTCTAAGGGGTTAAGTTGCACAGATTTGAACGAGTGCCATTGAAAAGAACAAGGGTGAGACTTATGCTTCCTTGATGCCCAAGGTCACATGACACATTCGCACACAAGTGTGAATGAAGTGTTCAGCTGAACTTAAATTCTTCCTACTTCCTGAATGCTTTTTTTTTTTTTAACCACTTCCCGCCCACCATATAGCAGAATGACGAGCGCAAAGTGGTTAAGTTATCCTGACTGGAGGTCATATGACGTCAAACAGGATAAGAAGCGATCGCTCGCCCGCAGGCGCGAGTAGAGGAGAGCCGATCGGCTGCTCTCCTGACGGGGGGGGGTGGGGGGGGGGGTCTGCACTGATTGATTATCAATGCAGCCCACCAGGTGTGCCCCTCCAGTACCACCAGGTGTGCCCACCCAGGACCCATCAGTAATGCCTGCCAGTGCCTCCTCATCAGTGCTGCCTATAATTGCCATCTATCAGTGTGCCCTTTTAATGTCCGTCAGTGTGCCCTTGTTAGTGTGCCCTTTTAGTGCCCATCAGTGCGCCCTTTTTGTGCCCGTCAGTGCGTTCTTGTCAGTGCGCCCTTTTTGTGCCTGTCAGTGCACCCTTTTTGTGCCGGTCAGTACGCCCTTTTTGTGCCCGTCAGTGCGTTCTTGTTAGTGCACCATTTTAGTGCCCGTCAGTGCGCCCTTTTTGTGCCCGTCAGTGCGTTCTTGTTAGTGCACCCTTTTAGTGCCTTTCAGCGCCCCCTATCAGTGCCCATCAGTGAAGTAGAAAAATTATTTAATTACAAAATTTTATAACAGAAACAAAGAAAAACTTTTTTTTGTTTTGTTTTTGTTTTTTTTTTGTTTTTTGTTGATCACCCCCCCCGTGGTGATCAAATACCACCAAAAGAGAGCTCTATTAATTTTAGTTTGGGTACAGTGTAGCACGACCGCATAATTGTCATTTAAGATGTGACAGCGCGGAAAGCAGAAAATTGGCCTGGGCAGGAAGGGGGTGATAGTGCCCGGTATAGAAGGGGTTAATGTGAATGCCACAATGGTGAGCCTGGCGTTCGTTTTGTCTCTGGGTTGGTCACGGTCAGCAAATGCAACGGGAGGAATAATTTTTGCTGCTATACAAAGTTCTGCGGCATGTGCACACCAGGCGTTGCCACTTTGCAGTCTAACCCCTTCCCGCCGGCCACCTCCCGGAACATTTTAAGAGTTCTAAAAGCCGGAGAGGCGGAAGCGGGCATTTGGATCATGTGACCGGTGTGATTGGCTGTCACATGATCGGAAAGCTCCCAATCACAAGTATACATAAGGAGCTTGCCGATTACCATGCAGGGAGCACGCTGTCAGCACGGTAAGTTGTTTACACAGGGCCGCGTATATGCTTACTGTCGGCGCTAAGGGGGTGGGGCGGAGCAAAACACGGTTCAACCGCCTAATTTTTTACTGCCCCGCCCCCCCAACCACAAGCATAAATTAGGCCTTATGGTGCAGTGACTGTGCCCCTGATTCGCGGTTACTAACTCTCGGTCCGCAGGGTAGAGTGTGCTTTATATCTTCATTGACTTTCAGTGACTCGTTTACTTTCCACCCTTAGGATCTGCCGCCTCTGAGCGCGGGCGCCGCCACGCCGAGCAGGAGAGAGACGAACTCGCCGACGAGATCTCAAACAGCACTTCAGGAAAGTGAGTGATCGATTTTAAATGTAACTTAGCTGTGCGTCTATCCGTGGCCTCACATCACGCTGCCGTATGTGTGCGTTCTGCCGGCATCGCTGTGTTGTGCTGGGAGATCATTTAAAGGAGTTGTAAAGTCTCGAGGTTTGCATTCTATGCATTAAGGTGAAAAAAACTTCTGTGCTGCCCCCCAGAGCCCCCCTTTTTCTTACCTGAACCCGATCATTCCAGCGACGAGCGCAGCCACTGTCTCGGTCCTGATTGAATAGATTCATAGCAGCAGGAGCCATTGGCTCCCGCTGCTGTCAATCAAATCCAGTGACACGGTGCTGGGGGCGGAGCCGAGTCATGCTTTCTGTGTCAATCGACGCAGCAGCAGGACTCGGGAGCGCGCCTGCATGGGTGCCCCCATTGAAAGCGGCTCTCCGTGGGAGGGGGACCCTATGAAGAGGAGGAGCCAGGAGCGCCGCCAGGGGACCCCAGAAATGGAGGCTTGGGGCCGCTCTGTGCAAAACCCTTACACAGAGGAGATAAGTACATGTTTGTAAATGTTTGTATAAAAAATAAAAGAACAATCGTTTTAATCGTACGCCCCCCAGCACTGTGACTGCGTCCAACTGCAGAAACGGGTATGATGGGTTCCTGATCACATGATCACTGTGACAGCCAATCACAATGATTAGGTGACCAGGAAGCCCATATAACACCACCTGATGTTGTGATCACCTATAGCATGGGGGCGCTCAACCTGCGGCCATCCAGCTGTTGTGGAACTACAAGTCCCATGAGACATTGCAAGGCTGACAGTACAAGCATGACTCCCAAAGGCAGAGGCATGATGGGACTTGTAGTTCTACAACAGCTGGAGGGACACAGGTTGAGCACCCATGCCTTGAAGCAGGGGTCTCCAAATTTTGACATTCGTCAAGCCTTTTTTTTTTTAATAAATACATCTCTGTTTTTATTTGTACCAGCTGCCACGTAGGTAGCGAGGGATTTTGGTGGACTGTTTCACAGACTCAAATTTTTTATTTTTTTATTTTTCCCTGAACTCGTAAAGTGGCAGTGTCCTTTAATTTTACTTGCTACAAATTACTCGATGCAAGATACTTTTAGAAGCCTCATTGGTGGTGGTGGTGGTGGTGGTGGGGGGGGGGGGGGGGGTGGAGGGTTCCCTACTTTGTCTAAAAACATAGGACTAGATTTCCATGTTTCCAACAGGTCGGCCCTCCTAGATGAAAAGCGGCGTTTGGAAGCCAAGATCTCCCAGTTGGAGGAGGAGCTAGAAGAGGAGCAGAGCAACATGGAACTTCTCAACGATCGATTCCGCAAAACCACTCTTCAGGTGAGCAAACATGTGTCGTCCCCCCTGTTTTTCCAAAATGTGAAGGTAAAGGACCCCGGTATCTGCCGCTCCCGGCCTGAATCCTGCTGTTTATTCTCTTGCAACCAATTGACGTACCGGTACGCGCTTGACTTCAGGTGGTTGCACCAGGATGATGCCCGGTACCGGCAGTCGGTTCGCTTGTAAGAGCAATTGGAGCGACTAACTAGCCGCTGGATTGCTGTTACAAGCAGCATGGGGGCCCATAGGAAAGCATTGTGTGAGTTTAGCTGTGGGAGATAACTTGATCTATCCGCCGCTAAAAGCTGAATTTTTTCCACCCGTGTGAAAGGGGCCTAAGAGACCCGAGCAACCAGCCGGGTGGACACCCAGAGAAGCCAGGATCAGCTTTGATTGGGTCCCAGTGAACTGACATCACTTCTGGTGTACCCGGATGTCATCGGCGCCATTTAAAAAAAAAAAATTAAAGCATTAAAAAAAAAAAAAAAAAGCCGATCTTGGTGTGTTGAACGCTTTTAAGGGCAAAGGGATTTTCACCCCAGATGTCTCCATAAAGAGTACCTGTTGCATACCAATTGCTGTCACAAGGAATGTTTTCATTCCTTGTGATGGCAATAAAGGTGATCCAAAAAAATAAATAAATTCAGTTTAAAGCCACAGTGTAAAAATGAAAGGACAAAAAAATGATTAGTTACAAAAATAAATATTTAAAGCAACAGTTAAAAAATGAAAAAAAAAAAATACAAAAATGAATAGTTAAAAAAACAAATATTTAAAGCAACAGTTTAAAAATAAAAAATATTAAAATGAATAGTTACAAAAAACAGAAATATTAAAAGCAACAGTTTAAAAATGAAAAAAAAAATACAAAAATTAAAGTTAAAAAAACACAAAGAAATATTTAAAGCATCAGTTTAAATTTTTTTTTAAAAAAATGTATAAATTAAAAAAAAAAACATAAAACTTGAAAATGCCCCTTAACCCCCTCCAAAGGTGAATGCACGCGTCGGCCCCCGTGCGTGCACAAACGGTGATCATTTCACACAAGTGAGGTATCACTGCGAACGTCAGAACCTGGGCTGTAATTCTATCCGCAGACCTCCTCTGTACATCTAAAGTGGTAACCTGTAAAGGCTTTTAAAGCGTCGCCTATGAATGGTAACATTTACGTAGTTTGTCGCCATAGGTTGGAGTTGCGTCTTTTTTCAACCTCACCAACTATGGTTTAGTGTATCCATTACTTGACATAACATCATCTTTTTAAGTTTTACAAAAAAAATAGGTTATGTATTGTGTGTTTTTTTTTTTTTTTGCAATAAAATTCCAAAAAGTGAATTTTTTTCCCCAAAAATTGTGCAAATACGCAATTTTCTTCTTTAGAGCCT